>NC_139901.1:14753740-14771240 GCF_905171665.1 Trachurus trachurus
GCCACCTTGGTGTAAAAAGATAGCAGAGGATGGTTTCGATCCATCGACCTCTGGGTTATGGGCCCAGCACGCTTCCGCTGCGCCACTCTGCTGTATGTCTCCCTAGATGGGACTCGAACACACAATCCCTGGCTTAGGAGGCCAGTTCCCCATTCATTAGGCCACCTTAGCTTTGTACTAAAGCTGTTGCAACTCTGGTCGCACAACATTTTGGCTGTCTTTAGGCCACCTTGGTTTAAAAAGATAGCAGAGGATGGTTTCGATCCATCGACCTCTGGGTTATGGGCCCAGCACGCTTCCGCTGCGCCACTCTGCTGTATGTCACCCCAGATGGGACTCGAACCCACAATCCCTGGCTTAGGAGGCCAGTGCCTTATCCATTAGGCCACTGGGGCTTCGTACATTGACCCTGAAAGTGCTAAAGCGGTTGCAACGCTGGCCGCCGTGGATGCTAAAACCCATGAGATTTGCGTCGTGACCAAAAGAAGGGGACTAAAGATACAAGAGGCTGAACTGAGTTTTCTTCTTAGGGCTGCTGGCTCAGGCTTAGAAATGTTAGCAGCTCTGATCATGCTGTTCCTTTTCATTGAAAGACGGCCACTGAGGTAGTTGAGTTCAACCTAAGCTGGCATTCAACCTAAGCTGGCATTTACTACTGTTTTCAGATGGTTTCGCGAATCGGCTTTGAGGTCACCATTTTGGCTGTCTTGAGGCCACCATGGTATAAAACGCTGATAGCAGAGGATGGTTTCGATCCATCGACCTCTGGGTTATGGGCCCAGCACGCTTCCGCTGCGCCACTCTGCTGTACGTCTCCCTAGATGGGACTCGAACACACAATCCCTGGCTTAGGAGGCCAGTTCCCCATTCATTAGGCCACTGTGGCTTTGTACTAAAGCTGTTGCAACTCTGGTCGCACAACATTTTGGCTGTCTTTAGGCCACCTTGGTGTAAAAAGATAGCAGAGGATGGTTTCGATCCATCGACCTCTGGGTTATGGGCCCAGCACGCTTCCGCTGCGCCACTCTGCTGTATGTCTCCCTAGATGGGACTCGAACACACAATCCCTGGCTTAGGAGGCCAGTTCCCCATTCATTAGGCCACTGTGGCTTTGTACTAAAGCTGTTGCAACTCTGGTTGCACAACATTTTGGCTGTCTTTAGGCCACCTTGGTGTAAAAATATAGCAGAGGATGGTTTCGATCCATCGACCTCTGGGTTATGGGCCCAGCACGCTTCCGCTGCGCCACTCTGCTGTATGTCACCCCAGATGGGACTCGAACCCACAATCCCTGGCTTAGGAGGCCAGTGCCTTATCCATTAGGCCACTGGGGCTTCGTACATTGACCCTGAAAGTGCTAAAGCGGTTGCAACGCTGGCCGCCGTGGATGCTAAAACCCATGAGATTTGCGTCGTGACCAAAAGAAGGGGACTAAAGATACAAGAGGCTGAACTGAGTTTTCTTCTTAGGGCTGCTGGCTCAGGCTTAGAAATGTTAGCAGCTCTGATCATGCTGTTCCTTTTCATTGAAAGACGGCCACTGAGGTAGTTGAGGTCAACCTAAGCTGGCATTTACTACTGTTTTCAGATGGTTTCGCCAATCTGCTTTGTGGAAGCATGTGGGCTGTCTTGAGGTCACCATTTTGGCTGTCTTGAGGCCACCATGGTATAAAACGCTGATAGCAGAGGATGGTTTCGATCCATCAACCTCTGATCATGCTGTTCCTTTTCATTCAAAGACGGCCATTGAGGTTGTTGACGTCAACCTAAGGTGGCATTCACTACTGTTTTCAGATGGTTTTGCCAATCTGCTTTGAGAAAGCAAAGCAAAAATCCCTGGCTGACAATTCCTTTTTAAAATGAAATGAGCAGCATTTCAAATAACCTGTGTACTTCTGTACTGCGTACTTGTGTCTCTGATGTTAAAGTTTAGTGTTACTTCTCAGAGTGTAACCCTGTTATTTTTACGATCGGGGGACTGTCACGTCAGAAGAACTATCAGTTAAGCATTATCAAGTAGTTCAGGTGTCTCGAGGCAACCATGAGGTAAAACGACATTAGCAGAGACAGCTTTCAGTGCATTGCCCATGGGACCATGGGCCCAGCACGGTTACGTAAATGAAAAGTGTCAACAGTTGACAGCATTTCAGATTATGAATTGACTGTGACTACATCATAACAAAGTAGAATAAATAAAAGCTGCCTTTGTAACATGTGGGTGTGGAATGAAAGCACACTGTGCACTCAAGAAAGCCTATTGTTTGTCATGCTTAGTTAACCAGTATCTGTTCTGCCAGTGATTAAGGAGGCCTCCCATTCACTCTCCTGTGCAATAATCATAAATTAACAGGAACAAGTCTGACCAGGCTGAAATGGTTGACTAATCTAATCACACAGGACATAAAACACACAGATAAGACTGATATAAGACTCTTGACTGCTAAGTGAATTTTAATACTTATATTTACTCTCATTTATTTAGTTTCCTTTGTGCATTTATAGCATACTGTGTATATGTGTAAGTCAAACTAACATGTAAAGTATATCGGTTTCATTTTACACAAATCTCTTCAAAAGCAAAATGTTTTGGTAGTATCAATTATAAAACTATGACAGTAACTACAAAGTGAACTCTGCAAATAATAAAACAAGCACAAAATAAGTGTAATCTCTAACTTCTATCACTTATGTTTCCAGCTGCACACACCAACCACTCTGACTGGAACTTTGCCCTCTGTCTCCAAAACAATGTTCACTTGTCTTATCTTGGTTTCTCTTCAAGGTCCGAAGAGCCACTGCTGGAGCAGGGAATCCTTTGTGTTGGATTACAGAATTAAACCTCACCTTCATCTATTGGTCAAACAGCTGCTGAAGAAATGACAGCTTCTCATTTGGTGCCACTCAGTACCCCTTGGATCTGATGGAAAACTCTACATCAGGTTCAGTCTGAAGCCTGGGGACCATTGCACATGTGCAGGATTAATACTTAATGAAAGGACATGTGCCATCTCATCACTGAGGGAACTTTTTAAAGATTTGGCGAAAGATTTTCTTCAAAACACTGACCAGAGAGACTCAGATTTGGATCTCTTTCCTCTGAATCAGACAAAACGATTGAAGAACCTTACTTACTACCCTGTATGGTTAATGTTAGCGCTTAAGTGGGTGCTTGTATTTTTGTTAACACTACAAACCTTTGGAGTTTCTAATAAAATATTTTGATACTGCTGGAACACAGAAGGTAATTATATTTTATTTTCAAAAGATTCAAGAGATTAACAATTTAGTTTCTAGGTGGAGACGAACCACTAAAGGTCTAGAATAAATATGAATTTCTTTGTTTAGTTTTATTAGATGATATTTAAGTTTTTCCGAACATAATGAAAATGGTGTTTAAAATATAACAGCTGTTTTGCTGCAATCATGTTTGAAAAAATATGAGGAACCAATTTTCCAGTGTTTGGGAAGAAAGAAGCAATTTTTTCCTCTTTTTCTGTTTATGGTGCAGTGTTAGCCATGGCGGAGAGGAGACGGATGAACTACAGTGTGAACAGGGAGATCCTGGATGAAGGAGCTGTGGATGAGATGGCAGAAAAGGCTGAGTCAAAACCATCTCTGTGTGAAAAGGTCAAAAAGTCACTAAGGTACCGTTTCATGCATAAACAACTTCAACATCCAACTGGATGTTCAACCATTGCCCTCAGAATATATTTTCCTCCATGCATCTATTTCTTTTAGAAATCTGCATTCAACATTGGCAAACATGCACTCACTTGACAATGAAGTAAATAGATGTATTTTCGTAATGTTGTAAAATGTGTTGACATATGATGAGAATAAAACCAGAGCTCCACAAAAAGGGGAAAGAGCATATAACAAAGAGTAGAGGCTTAAGTGTGTTAACAACACAGTGAAGTAGTTTAATGATCACATAAAGGATTTGAACCGAGAGATTCACTGAAGTGCTGTGACAAATCCATTGTTCACTGAAATAATGCTTCAGTAGTTTTTGAGTTGAGAACACATCTGAGATCACTTATTAACTGTGGCCTGGAGGTCAGACTCAGGAACGAGAAGAGACTTGACACATGCTGCACCATTGATATCTGAGCAAATCCCAGCACTTGTTAGACTCTGCCTACACTAGATTCAATAGCCAAACACATTATATATTCATACTTTCTCCAAGAAATGATACTTCATGATTTACATACAGCTTTTTATTAACAGCTAATAATATAATATGCATTCCCATATTTATCTTACACACACTGTAAACAGGGTTTGGAGATTATTTTAGATGATTTACGATTCTAATGAGAAATGCAAAAGAAGAATGGAGGCAACAATGTACAAATACTTCCGTATTCCTTCTTTGTCAGGCTTTTTCAATTAAACTTTCAAATATTTGTTTTCCTCACACTCACTTTACTCTCAAACATACCCACATAATGTTTGGTGTCAAAAGATGAAAACCTGCATGCCTATTTATGTAAACAAACAAATCAGACATACATAAAATCTTCCAGACCTAATTTTCATGGTTATATGTAACTAATATATGTTCTGTGTTCTCAGGGACAGTAAAAAAAGAAAAAGAAAGAAAAGCCAATTCACAAAAATAGAAATACTGCATAGCAGACATGGAGTCAATAGTTAGCCCAATGAATCAAGTGCAATCAGGTTAATTGCATGCATAACTCTTATCTGTCTTATTTAAGTTTAGTTTGTTTTTAATTTAACTAATTTTAATTCCTATTTAAACACGGTCTTATATTATATATTATATAATATTACCACATTCAGCTGTCACATTTTTATCCTGTTACTCCTTTATTCAAAAACCTTCTGGAGAGAAATTATATCTCCGAAAAAACAAAAGGTTAATTTGCCTCTCACACTCAGTTGTTCCGGTCCCCGTCTGAAGAACTGTCTGCTAGGTAGTTTTCCTGTGGTGTCATGGCTGCCTCGTTACTCCTTCAGAGACAATGCCCTGGGAGACCTAATCTCAGGGATCAGTGTGGGAATCATGCATCTGCCGCAGGGTAAGGACAAAGATACAGGGATGAAGGAGAAACAAGGGGAAAGAGGAAATGTATTTTCATTGCTGTGATGTTGTCAAGCCTCTAGTGATTGTACAGTAGCTCTGTCATAAGAAATCACATCAGTCCAACATCCTCCCTGCAGGTATGGCCTACGCCCTGCTGGCCTCTGTTCCTCCCGTCTTTGGCCTTTACTCGTCCTTCTACCCTGTCCTCATCTACTTCCTGTTTGGCACATCCAAGCACATCTCAATTGGTTTGTATTTAACAATGTGTATGTCTATTCATTGGGTCATTGCATGTAAACACTAGCTAAAACCCTACATCATCATTATTATAATTATTTCAAAAGGGAATGTATTGTTGTATTACCAGAGAAAAAATGTGTGTCTCTGTGTCTCCTTCTCCAGGGACATATGCAGTGATGAGTGTGATGATTGGGGGGGTGACAGATCGATTGGCCCCAGACTCAAACTTTATGATGTGGGACAATGAGACCAACTCCAGTGTAGTTGACATCATCACCCGGGATGCAGAGAGGGTCCGAGTGGCTGCAGCTGTCACCTTCTTATCTGGGTTATTTCAGGTGAATATCAGAGGAAACTTGAGTTTGTGGTATCAACGTGATCTGGTCTGGAGTTGACAAGGTCCATGTTATTTGGATCAACAGATGTCAGCACTGAGCCATATAATCAAACTTTCAGAGCTAGTGTAGTTTTCTGATGCCTGTCAGCAAACACATTTAGTGTTAGAGGCTCAGTTTCAGGACATTATTGATATCTGTAAAAGCTGGTATGTGTTTGGGTTCAGCAGTCTCTCCTCATGGAGCTGCGAAGCAACACAGGGTAATTAAATACATATTAATCTTATATGTGTCCTAATGACCTAAAAAAAATAAGTATGAATAATCAGAAAGTCCAGAGTCAGATACTAACTGATTTTCTCAGGTTTCCAGCTGCTGTGACCCTCCAGATATTTCTCTGTCTGTGTTGTGTAGATTCTGCTTGGTCTGGTCCAGTTTGGTTTCGTGGTGACCTACCTGTCAGAGCCTCTGGTCCGAGGTTACACCACTGGAGCTGCTATCCATGTCATCGTGTCCCAGCTCAAATACACCTTTGGCATCAGCCCTGTCAGACACAGCGGACCTATGTCGTTGATATATGTGAGAACACACCAACAATCTTTCAAACACTGCGTCATATGCTCTGAAATCCCTGGGTAGAAAACAGACAGTGATAGAAACACAGACGACCAGAAAACCCTCAGCGATTGTTTACACCTGAGCTTCATAAACAATTCATTTTCAGAATTGCTGTTGAGCTAATTAATTTGTTTGTTAATTGCTTCAGTATTAATACAAGGTATATCTGGTGTTTTTGCATCTATCCAGGTCCTGTGAGGTTTTTACATGTGAGCAGACACGCTGTCAGACTTTCCATACAATAACTATAGACTGCAGCACTCTTTCATGTTTGTTTCATCCCTCATTAGCAAAGATGTTGATCATCTTATATGCAACGTGATGTCTTGGCCTCATAATGTCAATGTGGAAAATAAGCTGTTCATTTTGACTACAGTACCTAAACCCCAGTTTGTCTCCCACCTCTTTCTCTCCAGACTGTGCTGGAGATTTGTTATCTCCTCCCACAGACAAACATCGGGACACTCGTGGTCAGTATCGTTGCCATCATTGGCCTCATCCTCGCCAAGGAGCTCAATGCTTACTTAAGTAAAAAGCTACCTGTTCCTATACCTGTGGAGCTGCTGGCTGTGAGTTTCACAGACAAACACCTATAATTTACTCTACAGAAAGATAAACACACTCTCCAACACATCTCTTTGTTCTATATAATCATGTGTTACTCTGCTCCCCAGGTGGTTATTGCCACACTGGTCTCCTGGCAGGTTAACCTGCAGGGCAAGTATGGGGTGGACGTGGTGGGAATTATCCCCTCAGGGTGAGAAACACAAACACAATAATAATGAACACACAAAGGCATCTCTTAACACACATGAAGTGTTTGTAATGGATGTGTGTTCCACTGGTTTCTGTCCTCCAGCCTCCAGCCACCTGTCATCCCAGCAGCCTCTCTGTTCGGCCAGGTGATAGGAGACGCCTTCGCTCTGTCTGTGGTTGGTTATGGCATCGCGATCTCACTGGGTCGAATCTTTGCCCTGAAGTATGGATACAAGGTCGACAGTAACCAGGTAGGGGGGCGGGGCTAATGAACGTGGGACGAGCTGATGTTTCAGATCAGTGTTTGAACCAGAGTCTCTTGTTGTGTCAGGAACTCATCGCTCTGGGGCTCAGTAACTCTGTCGGAGGCATTTTCCAGTGTTTTGCCGTCAGCTGCTCCATGTCTCGCACAATGGTGCAGGAGAGCACAGGAGGGAAGACTCAGGTGGGTAACACAGCCTGTTGTTCTGCTGAGGATAAAGGTGACCTCTGACCTCTCTGTGGGGGCTGCTGAAAAGAAATTGACAAAAACTTGTGAGCAAAGTAAGTTATTTTCATCAAATAAACTTAAACATTAATAGAGAGAAAATCTACTCTCACTTCACCCTAAGAGAATCCACAAATTTAGCTTGAGCTTAAAGTCTGTCTCTGGTTCACTGTTCATTACAAAACACTTGACAGTGCTCTGGTACTATCTGCAGGCCTGTAGCTGCTGGTCTGTAGCCGAGAGTCTGTAGCTGCAGGCCTTTAGCTGTGGATATGTAGCCGAGAGTCTGTAGCTGTGGATCTGTAGCTGAGTGTCTGTAGCTGCAGATCTGTAGCTGCGGATCTGTAGCTGCAGGTCTGTAGCTGTCTGTAAGTCTGTAGCTGCTCCATCTTAACCTTTAAGATGGAGCAGCTACAGACCTGAAGTGAGTGAATATGATTACCGTTACTCTGATAAGTGACGTTAAAAAACACTTAGGGAATTGATTTTCTCTCACATGGTGGAGCTCCACCTACACAACACATTTAGTCTGACAACAGCATTCATCAGCTCAGACCCATTATACAGGAGGGGGTGAGGGGGTTGTAACTGCTCTGACTCCTCTTACAATCATGAACCTATTCATACTGATGACGACGCCGTCATTCATCTTCTAGTTTGTTTTTCTTTAACTCTCTCTTCTGGTCTCTATTCATCACTTTTACATCTCTCTCTCTCTCTCTCTCTCTCTCTCTCTCTCTCTCTCTCTCTCTCTCCACAGGTTGCTGGAGCTCTGTCAGCTGTAGTTATTCTCTTCATCGTGCTCTGGAGTGGGTATCTCTTTGAAGAGCTGCCCAAGGTACTGTTCCTGTATGTGTGTGTATGTGTGTTTGTATGTGTGCGTGCATGCATGCATGCGTTTGCTTGTCACATCTGTGCACAAGCATAGACATACCCCTTTCCAAATCTAAGATGAATGGCTGTAAAATTCAAGGTAGGCCTAGCCCTTCACACTGAGTTGAAGTTAGGCAAAGAGAACAGCTGAAGTCAGTGTTGTTTGTTGTTGTGTATCTATTTGCTGGCAGTGAGTGAATCCAGAGTCACTGGGCTGAGGGCAGCAGTGTTATGGTCACAGTTCTGATATGAAGCTGATAATTGCACCTCACATTATCTCCTGTTTGCATCAGAACTGTTAAAGGACAATTCCAGGCGAATTCAACTCGGGGGTGTATGTTCCTATCATTTTAGGTCTAAAAGAAGGAATCTGAAGATTTTCAGTTTAATTTCACCTGTTTTGCGGTAGTTGCGTCTGTCCCCGCATCGCCACGGCAGCAATGAATGGGAGCGGATGCAAGTTCCGCTGCTTAGGCTGTTTACAGCCCTCAAAGCCGCAATTTCTTTCCACAGACAGCGTCAGATGGCGACTCAAACATGCACCGAGAAGTTTATTTACTTCAAGCAAGCCGACATGTTTGTAAAACTAGATCTAATTCAAAGTCTCCCGGAGTCTCGCGCGAGACCGAAGTTGCAGTGCACGGTGTATTCAGGTGCAGTCGGAGCTACCGTTTGTGTCATAAACACAGGAATATCAACTCTTGACTTGCTTCAAGTGTACATTTTTTTCCACAGACAGCGTCAGGTGGCTACTCAAACATGCGCCGAGAATTTTTTTTTACTTGAAGCAAGTCAAGAGTTGATATTCCTGTGTTTATGACACAAACGGTAGCTCCAACTGCACCTGAACACACCGTGCATGCACGGCAACTTGGGTCTCGCGCGAGACTCCGGGAGACTTTGAATTAGATCTAGTTTTACAAACATGTCGGCTTGCTTGAAGTAAATAAACTTCTCGGTGCATGTTTGAGTAGCCATCTGACGCTGTCTGTGGAAAGAAATTGCGGCTTTGAGGGATGTAAACAGCCTAAGCAGCGGAACTTACATCTGCTCCCATTCATTGCTGCCGTGGCGATGCGGGGATAGACACAACTACCGCAAAACAAGAGCAATTAAACTGAAAATCTTCAGATTCCTTCTTTTAGACCTAAAATGATAGGAAAATACACCCCCGAGTTGAATTCGCCTGGAATTGTCCTTTAACTCAGACAGACAGACAGACAGACAGACTGACACACTGACTGTCATGTGACAGAAATTGAACCTGAGTCCATCTGTTTTCTGTTTCCTGTGCAGGCGGTGCTGGCTGCCATCATCTTCGTTAACCTCCATGGCATGATGAAGCAGTTCATGGACATCCCAGCTCTGTGGAAGAGCAACAGGATTGACATGGTGAGAGATTCACTGAAAACACACACAAACACGCATAGACTTTATGTAGTTATTGGGTTGTACTGAGAGGTGTTCCTTGTATTAACTCAACTATAATTCATACAAATTGGGATATTAGGAACACCTCTGAGCAGAGGGTTAACTTATACTTACCGATGTAGCATCACACACCGCTCTATAGCAGCTTTAGTATTACTCATACAGTTGCAGTGACTATTGTGTGCACCAGTGGAGTTGAATAGGAATCTCCCTGGCGTCTCAGCTTTGACATCAGACAGCAGCTGAATAGACTCATTACCTTGTTTCTGAGCTGTGGATTAGTGACTGTTCCTCTGTGATCTCACATCACGTCAGAGTCAGTATCAACACTGAAGAGATCATGCTGCTGAAGGTCACAGACAAACTTTTATAAAGCAGAATAAGATGGTGACATGTTTACTGCTCTGATTCAGCCAGTTTGTTGTCCCTCAATTTAACAACTAGGACCAAAGAAACATCTTGAAAACCATGAGTGAAAAACCAGAGCTCACAGGGATGAAATTTCCTGATGAAAAACACCTGACGTGGAGAAATGATCTTAAACCAGTGAAGATTAATTGGTTTCCCAAAATTGTCGTCAGTAGCGTGGTCTTGTCACAATGAAGACACTATGTTGTTTCCTGACTGTAACTGTGGTGGCTCAGTGCTGTTGTGTTGTTCTAGCACCATCATCATCTGTGTCATTCACTTGCGTGTTTCTCCTCAGGTGATCTGGTTGGCCACCTTCATTTTCACCCTGCTGTTGAACCCTGACCTGGGCCTGGCTGCAGCCATCGCCTTCTCCATGCTCACCGTCATCTTCAGGACACAGCTGTAGGAAGACCACCACCAGCCTGTCAATCACCACACATCTGCAGTTCCACCCCCACCTGAGCCCAGTGTCACTGATCACAGGTGTTTGTGTTGTGTTTTCAGACCTACATACTCCCTGTTAGGACATGTCCCAGACACTGACCTCTACAGGCCACTGGAGGAATATAACCAGGTACACTGCATGTTTACATTACTGAGCTCAAACAGAGTGTGCAGACTGTGTGCTTATATTTATTTTCATTTGTTCATTGTTGTTCATTCCAATCCTGGGATTGGAAATGAGCAGGGTGAAGAGAACAACAACAAGACGCTTACATCAGATAAAACGCCATTATACTGAACCCATGTACAGCCAACAATATACAAATCAAAAATCCATAACTTATCTTTTTCATTACAACATGTCTTTATATACTTTATATAACCTGACAATGCTACATGCGAAACGCGTTGTTCGCCATGAATAATCACAATAGAGTCCTAACAGTATGCGGTGGTTATTTTTCACCTATTTCGTATGCTCCTGCTGTCGACCAGCACCTGACGACCTGTGGCTGTGCAAGGAGATTTGTTTGACTTAATGTCTTTATATAACCTCCCCATTTTCTGCCTATGCATCTTCTTAAACTGAGAAACATGTGTACAGCTCTTTGCTTCGAGGAATTCCATATTTTGACACCCACCACAGAAATATACATTTGTTTTAAATTATTCCTTGCAATTTTGTGCTTAAAATGAAATTTTCTTCTATGATTATCGTCCTGTGATACTTATGCCAAGTTAGAAGTGAATTTAATCTGTATCTTAACAGTTTGCTGAGGACACACTTCCATATACCTGACGTTAAAGCCAGGAGTCAGATACAGATTTGTCACTGTCCAGTCAGAGCTCAGTGCTCTTTGTCTCCTGCTACTCACTTCACTGCTCATTGAAAGATTCTAAGGTTTCCATTTAAAGCCTCAGTGTTCATCAAGCCGGATTAATTAACAGTGTTTATTTCACTCTGCACATTAAAACTGAACGACTCACTACAAATCAATATCTGATTATCATCTGACGTCTCATCTGACGAATCTTCCAACATAAACGAACACTGCACCACGTTTACCCCTGTGCCGCTTCCCCTTAGCTGATTTTGATGTGCCATGTCATTAAGACCACCTGTTGTCATGGGAACAGATTTTTTTTTATTGATTAAGTTACTGATTGATTTTAGGTGAAGAAAATTCCTGGGGTTTTGATCTTCCGTTCCTCTGCCACGCTCTACTTTGCCAACGCTGAGATGTATCAGGATGCCCTCGGAGAGAAAGTGAGGACCCGCACAACACGTACACACACACACACACACACACACACACACACACACACACACACACACACACACACACACACACACACACACACACACACACACACACACACACACACACACACACACACACACTTCCTCCCATTTCCTCTTTGACACTCTCAACATTTTTTACTGACACACTAATAACTGACTGGTTCCCACTGTGACAGATATTGTTCAGATGTCACCGCTCTTTTCTTCTGTTCAACCTTTGTCTAAAACAGCCCTCCCTCTTCTTCTGTCTCTTTGGGGTCAATGGGAAGACTGACTGAAAGAAGATAAAAACAGATGACAAAAGCAGGGGGAGGGTAATGAAACGCTTCATTCATTAAAATGTCAGAGCCATAGGATCGTCTCTCCCTCCTCCGAGCGGCTGAAGGTCCGATCAGTACTTGACAGTCCGCTGATGATGATGGTGTCTGGATGACCTCGTTCAGGCAACAGTGGTCACTTTCTTGTTGTTGCGGCGATATCTCAACCGAGTGGGTGCGGTGCTAGATGCTAAGAGATGCTAAGTAATGTAATCACATCAGCCGGGTGACGTGACACAGCAGGAGAAGTTGTTCTCCGATCAGGCCATTACAGGATCTTAACGAGCTCGTGTCCCGATCACTGATCAGCTCTGCTCCCAGGGCAGCAGGAAGTTGAACTAATCACATTCTGCTTCAGTCGTGGAGCCAGAGTCAGAACAACAAACAATGAAATCTGATTGGCTGCTGATGACTTATGACTGTGACAGACTCCATTTTATGGTAATCCCCATTCACTGTGAATGGTGTTTTCACACTCGGTCTAATAACTAGAAAATAATTTAAGTGTAAATCACATTGTGGAGGGAAGGACTGTCTCTGTTCAGCTCATTCTCTTGTTCCTTTACGTTGAAAGGAGCCAGTTGAGGTGGTTAGGATATCTGAGGCTTTTCAGGCGCATCCAACTGTGAGAGGCCCCTTGGGTGGACCCAGAACTCAGGAGGGATTACGCATCCCATCTGGCCTGGGAACACCTCTAGATCCCAGGAGGAGCTGGAAATTGTTGCAGAAGAGAGATATGTCTGCAACAACCTGCTGATATCCATCCATCCCAGCCATCACAACCTGACCCAGGATGAATGGATGTCCCCTTGTCATAACTGAAACATTTTTACATTTTTACATTTCTGATCTCAACAGAAAAAACATTATTTTACTCTCTTCTCGTCAACGAAAAGGTTTTTTTATTGGCAGCTTTGCCAGCTTTTCCAGCACATTTCATACATGGGGGCAATTCAAAGTGTTTTGCAGAGCATTACAGTATAAAACATAATAATGGAAACAGATTTACAACAAAAGAGTAAAGAGAACAAATATGAAGAGTAAATTATTACTGATTCACAATTTAAATTTAAACCCTGACCGTGGACCCCGAAGGCAGCACCAGCTTCAAAAGACTCACTGAAAGACTCACTGTTGTAATGACATGGTTTCTCTAGAGTTTGTTCTACAAGCTGCTACAGATACAGGTTATTAACTCATAACATTAAGGAAAACCCATAGCTGCAGGTGTCCTGACTGAGCCTCTGTGACACCTCTGCTGCTTCATAACAAGACTTCCTCAGGCAGTTACCTGTCACACTTGTTTTTTTTTGTTTTTTTTTATGGGGATTTAACTGGTGTGACTAGTTGAACTGGTTCAGATATTCATCAGTGTAAAGAGCACAGAGTTACCACACAGCACTGACGAAGGAGCCCCAATTGCCAGGTGTTAACGGTGGTAATCTATCACCTAAATGAGCACTTCATTGTTACTGGACCTGACAGCTCCTAATCTACACTGTCAAAATGACACCTTCACCTGTAATCACAGCAGTCATTGATTATTGATTAAGGATGGATTTTAATGTTGTCTCCTCGGTTTTCTAACACATGAAATAGACATCACTACGTGAAAGAACATTGTATAATTGTATAATTGTATAATTGTGTCTGTGTTCAGTGTGGCATTGACATCACCAAGATACTGTCAGCAAAGAAGAAACTGGAGGCCAAACGGAAGAGACATGAGAAGAAGAACGCCAAGAAGAACGCAGTAGATACGGTGAGGGAGACCAGATGCATGATGGGTAATGGATGTAAAAGAATGTCTTTTACATTAGAGGGTTGAGAACCTGCTGAACTTTGATTCCTTGCACCCGTTGATGCATTTACTGTAATCGATTCATCGTCTGAAGCAAACATGTTGCATATCATGTGACCTGTCATGTCTCTTCCTCTCCAGAAGGCGGAGCTAGAGAAGACGGAGCAGGATGACATCGCAGTCATTGAGGTGGATGCTGACCTGGACCCCTCACTTCCAAGAGCCATCGTCCTTGACCTGAGCCCAGTCAACTTCCTGGACACTGTGGGAGTCAAGACACTACGCAGCGTATGAGTCTCAGTGTTTAATATTCACACAATAATGTCGACAGTGTTCTTGTTTCATCACTTTATACATTTAATTTAATTGTTATAGTCATAATGAAATGAAGGTTCTTCAACTAAAACACAGAGAAATGAAGCTCCTCCCAGAGTGAGAAAGTGAAGCAACTCTGCAGAAAAGTTAGGAATTGAGGCAAATACAAGATCACTGCTATAACGTTCTTCTGTTTAAAGTTTAGTGTCTCTGCCTTTCTCCTCTCCTGCATCCATCCCTCTGCTCATCATTTATCTCCTCAGGCTTTCAATTACTCTAAATTGAATAGTCTGGCTAATGAAATGATCCCCCTCTGACCTTTGCTCTGTGTCTGTTTCAGATCCGGAGGGACTATGGAGAAGTCGGAGTGGAGGTGGTGCTCGCCGGCTGCCAGAGTGAGACCACACACATCACCTGGATTAATTCACATACAGTCAGATTAAATAGCAGTGTCAGATCTAACTCATAGGAGACATTAGAGACCACGGCTGTCAGCTCTGATGTCTGTACCAACACCAGAGCTCCTGTACTTCAGTTCATTTTTAGATTGCATTTGCGTGAATAAGAAGAACTATTCATCAGCAACATTTGGAAATAAGTTCTAAAATCCGTTCAGGTTGAACTTCTTCCTCTGTCGAAGTTAATGATCTGTGGTCAATAACATCCCAGCAGGAATTTCAGTTTTTCTGTCTCACACACTGTAAAACCCTTTTTATAGTCACGTTCTCCTCCCCCCGGCTTGGACACACTCAGTCTGAATTCTTCCAACAACACTCCATGCTGTTTTTACAGGTTTCTCATGGTAATGTAACGTTTAGTTCAGCTGCCTCTACACAAAACACACAACCAGGTTCTCTGAGTCCTGCAGGATGGAGACTGTGATGGCAACTGACTTTGCAGTGCACCACTGGGTCATGAGGATAATGAAGGCAACGAAGAAGCTAAAACCTAGTTCAGTCTGGTGCAACTTGTTTTTTTGACGTCTGCTTTTCTGTGGTTTTAACGCTGACTTGGTCGGTTTCCCAGCACCCCATGGGAGCGAAATCTCACAACCACGATTAGCAGCTCTCATTAACTTGTGCTGATTACCTATAAGAGCCTATAATGAGGGAAAATGTTTATCAGGAGAGTTTTTTAGCTCGTTAAGGGACCACAAGGAATTTTTATATAGCCAGTAATTGTAATGAGGCTCAGCTACCCCTCCCTCCTCTGTCTGCTTCCCTAATTTACCTCTGTTTTTTTCTTCTGTCTCTCTCTATCTCTGTCTCTCTCTGACCCCCCTCTGTGTCTCTCTTGCTGTCTCTCTTTGTAGCCGGTGTGGTGAAAAACCTGCAGTCTGGAGGTTTCTTCAGTGACAAAGTGACCAAATCGTGTCTCTTCTCCACCGTCCATGATGCAGTGTTGCACTGCCAGCAGAGCACAGAGAAGGTGGAGCGTGCACACACACGCACACACACACACACACACACACACACACTGATACAGATACATTAAGAATGTGAGGACGAGTGACCAGGGTCAGGGCAGCACCACAGGCATCTCCATGGTAATGCTGAATGGCAGGTTATCATTATGGTTGATAACTGATAGAAATACAATTTCTGATTCAGTAGGCTGAATCAGAGCTGGTTCATGTTTGGATCCTTTGTTTTCATAAAAAGGAACAAAGCTCGTCGCCTGTCCGTCATCAGTAATCATATATGATGTGATAATGTTACAGTAAATTCCGACCGGCTTCGAGCTCTGACCTGTAGTTTGTGGCTTAGTTTTAAAGAAACAGACTGACATACAGGAAATGTTGAGAGGTTTGTGGTTTGATCTAGTTGCATTTGGACATGGCCAGGCTAGTGCTTTCCTTTTGGTCCCAGTCTTTGTGTAAAGCTAAGCTAAGCTATCATCTAATTACAACTGTAGCACTGGTGTCTCCCGTCTGGGATGTTATTTAAAGAATTATTTTCCACTGGTGTCACTGGGTGTGAACCTGTGACCACACCAAGTATTTCTAGTACTTCAAGTTTTCCAATGTGGAGAGTTTCATTTTGTACAGAACCAACAGACACATGGCACATGACATGAGTGATGATCGGTAGATAGATGTAAATGTATTTTGATGCATGTTAGCATATTGTTCAGTGTCTGTGTGTTTGTTCTGTTTTAGTGTTGAGTTGCGTGACTGTCTCTACTTCCTCAGGATGATCAAACAAAGAACAAAAATGTGGCTCCACTCCATCAAATACAGTTTACAGCAGTTATTTCATATAGGAAACACACACAAACACACTCAATACAAGACATAAGCAAATATATTTCACATGGGAATAGTTTTACTGCAGTTTGTATTTAATTAAATTTTCAACAGTTGAATTCAGTTTGCTTCACTGTGACCAATTAAAGACAGACAGTTTCAGTGACGTCTGAGTCTGCAAACAGACCACTGCATTTTCAATCATCTATACATGAACACACCTTAAACCACATACACAAGATTTTCAAGCCCTGTAGTTTGCCCAGTGTCTGTTCTTGGGGAGTGAACCCTGAGGAGTGCTGTGGACGGAGGAAGAAACGAAGGAGAAGTTTACTGTAAAATCAAAATGTAGAGAGGACATTGTCTGACTGAGACACATCGATCACGGTTTCCCAGTTTGTGTCATGTTCACCTTTTCTCCTCATTAATATAATATCAGGAGAGATATCAAACCGTGGAAGAGTCTGATAATAGAACTGGTGTTTCTCTCCCTTTGTCCCACTTGGTGTCGTTCTTCTTCACCTCTTCCTCCTCGATCTTGTCATCATCGTTGTCCTCCTCCTCCTTCTCCCTCTGTTTCACAGGGAATGACAGCGACACATTTCTGAATCCTGAGAGGAAATATGGAGGACGGACACTTAATCCTCTGAGCTTCACACAACTGGGACGGCTGTCACGAGCACACACACACACACACACACACACACACACACACACACACACACACACACACACACACACACACACACACACACACACATGACGAAGCAACAGAATTCAGATAATTGACACAAGGCTGCACTATCAAAGCTGCAGTTCCTCCAATGACCACCAGTGTCTGAAGTCTCGCTCCACACAGGCCGCTACTCTTTGAC
>NC_139901.1:14776240-14868740 GCF_905171665.1 Trachurus trachurus
GAGGTTAAAGTCAGAGTGAAACCGTCTGTGTTGATCTGACACTCTCTCACCTGCAGCACGGTCCTGTGATGGTCCACTGTCACCTTGGTAACAGCTGTGAGAAGGACCAGGACCTGGTCTCAGTCTGGTCTCACTGAGACAAACACCGACTCATTTGTCTGAAACATCAGTCACCTTAGGCCTGAAGCTGGGTCACCATGGTAACAACCACTGACACCTGCAGCTCCAACATCAACAAATTGGAAACAGGTGTGACAGTTTGTGATCTGTTGCTATTTTGGAGCAAAGAGATTTATTTTGGCTGTTTAGTTGGTTAAAAAAAAGTCTTAATTTACCCAGAATTCATTGCACTTCAGTCCATTCCATGGTTCTATTATAAGAACATACGGTAGGCATGTAAGTAGGCTACATATTTTCATTTATACAGTATTAGATCCATTCACAGTCAGGAGTAGAGCTGCACAATTAATCACAATCAACATCATAATACATCCAAGGTCAATGTCCAAATCACAGAAGCTGCTTTTTTTTTTGATGGTCGTGAAATGTGTCACAACAGCTACATTGTACAGCCACTTTTATCAATATAGCACCAATGCACAACAGTCATTATTTTAAGGCATTTTACAAAAAGCCACCGTAAGTGTTGCGTTGCTATGGAGATGAAAAATATTCACAAGATGGGACATGTAAGTTTGGTATACGAACCAACAAAACACATGAATTTTATATTTTTAAAGTGAAAATGAAGCCAAAATGACTGGAATCTGAATGTATGTCCATATAATCACAATATGATGCTTTAGTTTACACATGTGGTGCAGCTCTATTTAGATCTAATTCAGACCCACGGACTGGACTGGAGAATACGAGTGGAGTCTGTGAAGTTGTTTTTCTTTTCATGTTGAAATCCCTCCAGACTCAGGCTGGTGAATATGTGGTGCACACATGTATGCTCACACTTGTTCACTCTGCTTCTGCCTGATGAACAACACCAGTTCATCTGATCCCGAATCAGCCAGCGCTCTGACTGACGGAGGTGATGTCTCTATTGTCTCAGTCTGAAGCAGCCGATCACTGACCAGCTGAGTTCACAGCGATGGGGTCTCAGCGGGCAGAGCCTCTGACTGACATAGCTGTCACTCAGCCATGAAGCGTATGATGGTGAGAGAACGGAAAGACTGAGACGTGACAGGGATCACACAACATCTGGAGCCAGATGTTAGCGACCAGAGATGGAGCAGAACGCGATGCTGCTCCACTATGGCAAATATCACCATAGCGATTATTTAACACCATTACTCATTTATCGTGAAACAGCTGCATTTATAAAAACCAAAAAGAAATAAACATAAGTAAATAAACAGCATCTACTCTTCTCTGGTGCTACAAGTTAAAGACGCCAGAGTGAAGCAGGCAACGGGGCATGCTCGCGACAGAATGAATGATTCACTTATTGTATCATCTTGTTTTAATTATTGTTGGAAGCCACAGTCATGGTGAAATAAACTGAGATCTGTGTTCGCACCATGCTCACTGCGTCAACCAGGAGCTCACCGCTGTGAATGGGGAACAGCATAAACCAGTAAACCAGTGTAAATGGTTCCTGGTTCCTCTGGTTTGTGTCTGTATTGAGCGGTGAGAGCTGAATGAGTGGGGGCTGAAAATAGCTGCAGCTCTGTAACAGTTTCAGGTTGACTTATATAAGAGCCACTGAGTGGAGGCCGGTGCCTGAGCAGGATGCTGCAGCTACAGCAGCGCAGCAGCAAGCAGAGGGGGGTCGTGGGTTTGAGGCTCAGTTCAGGGTCTGTGGCCAGAAACTGCAGTCACATTAAAACTGTGAATGTGAGTAGATCCACACTGAGACGTTCACAGTCAAACCAAGACTTGTGAAAACCTGCAGCTCCTGCAGACTCAGCTGTGGTCGGTTTACTGCAGCTTTTACAGGGAAACAACATCCATCACACTGCGGGATGGGGATCTGAGGTGTGATAACTGAAAGCAGAGCTGAACATCCCTGAGTGGATTTCAGATCAGCCTGTTTCTGAGACTCTATTCAACACACACACTTCCTGTTTCAACACAACGTTTAGTGTTTCACAATAAAAGCCCTCACAGCTGCACCCGCTCACTGCACTCAGAACAGTAATGAAACACAATGTGGGAAAGTCTCTTAAAGCAGAAGTAAGCGATATTTTTGTGTTAATATAAGTCTTAAATAGTTATTTCTTCCGACAGCAATCACTTACATAGAGTGTTTGGACCGAAACATGGGTCTGTCAGTCACTCTGCTCTGATGTAAGCCGAGGAGAAAACTTCTTGTATACTTCCTTGTATCCTACAGGCTTTATCCAATGAGGAGAGAGAACGGCATGAATGGCTGTGTGTGCAGCCAAGGGATGCGCGTGAATGTGGTGACGTAGGGACGAGGACCAATAGATCCATGACGAGGGCGGGGACTGCTAACTCCATCGGCTGACAAGAAGTTAGCCAAAACTACCGGATCGCTTACTTCTGCTTTAACTTTCATTTGTGTGATGAGAGCAGTTTCATATCAGCAGCTCTGATGACAGAGGAGGGAGGGTATTGATAATGATGATGAGGATGATGATGAGGATGATGATGAGGATGACGATGGATTGGTTGGTTGTCGTGGTGTTTGGTCTGTGCAGTAGAATCAGATGAAAAAATAGCAGCTTCTTCTCTGTTCTCCTCATAAATTACCCATCAGCCACCCTGCTCTATTTAGTTACCTTTCCTCTTGATATTCAGTGACAGGTGAATGATAAACTAAGCAGGTGAGTTAAACTGTAGCCACACAGTGTTTCACCTGCCCTCATGTTGAAATAACAGGAACAGTTTAATAATGTCAGCAAGGCCGATGTGTAAACTTAGAGTGACATTTATACTGACAAATACTGAAATGCACTGACATATGACACACACGGTTAAATACTGACACACTGACATATAGTGACACACTCAGAGTATCACAGCTGTGATAGTGATGTCTGTTGTGAGTCTGTTCTCGTCGGATGTAAGCTGTTTGGACTCTTGAGATTCTTCCTCTGCTGCACCGTGGCTGCTGATTGGATGTTACTGTCTAGTGCCTGTATCCGCAAAACCTAAAGGAAATACAAAAATTTGCCTTAATATATTAGTCAAATATCATATATTTAGGTTTTCAGACATCTCACTGACTTTAACTAAAATGTTTGTTAGATGAATGGTTGAGTATAAGATGTGGTCAAAGGTCACTGGGTCTTGAAAAGAAGAGGTTGAACTGATAATGCTGTTAATACAGATGTTAGGCTCTGACTGTGGCCTGGGGCTGCGCAGCCTCCCCCCTGTTGTTCTCTCAGCTACATCATGTTGTTGCACCAGATCTACAAGCAGAGGTAAGGCCAGGGTAACCCAGAGAAGATTAAAATCCATACTTGTGGTTCTGCTGGTTGCATTAGTGTGTTTTGGGCCTTTTTACTTGCAAATCTTTTATTGCACTTATTTGCATTAACTATGAGTTCATGAGCTCTGTTTGACTTCACTGCTCTGCTGGACTGTGTGCCATGTCTTAGTGTATGTATGTGTGTTGAGTTTTTGAAAATAACTCATCTGTAGAGATTTTCTCCTTGAAAATTATTCAAATATTATAACGATGCATTTCTCCAATGGACTCAGGATGTCAGGAGGGAGAGATGAGCCACTGGAGATGCTTTAATGTCTGGCCGTGAAGCGATTGAGGGAAAACCTATAGAGCCTTTACCAGCCAAAAAAAAAAAAAATCCAACTCGACCTGACCCATTAATGGCCACTAATCAGATAACAACTTTTTCCTGCTCCAAAGTATCGTTATTCTATCAGCCTTTAGAAATCCGCTATCGGTTGACCTCACCTAAAAAGCCTTTTCGCTGGAATCAGGAAGTAGGTGAAGGGTGCGAGGGAGGAGGGGGCTGGCCTCATCAATGATTGACAGCTCTTCCAACTGGGTCTTGAACCCTCATGGAGACCTGCGTTCCAGCATGCACTGCACAGCCGGCATGTCTACATAGAGAACATGTCACTGATCTTTGTTATGACGCACACACACACACACTGCTGCTGTTAGTCGCCCTGTGTTACAGTCGTTGCCTTTGTCTTTTACCTTGTAAGTTATTTTAGTCCATAAAGTCTTATGGCCACATGTATTTCCATAGAGAGTAGATGTTTCCAGCGGCAATCATTTACTGCCATTTAATATGAGGAGTCAGTTTTCAATTTTCATTCCATTGAGATTGATATTGACCATCAGGTTATTCAAATTATTATGATTTACATTCATTTGATTCCTGCTGCTCTGCACATGTATTAAGTATGAGGATGGATTTAATGTGATTCATGATGTCTTTCAGAAAAGATAATGTTTCAATGGTGAAGAGATAAATACAGTTATAATAAAATATAACTGTGTAGATTCAGCAGTTACCAGTGGAGCCATTAGAAGAGTCCTGACATAAACCCTCTCTGCACAGTTTTATACTATCTGCTTCATGCAGCGCTCTACAAGCTGTTTCGAATGATTCAAGAACTTTGCATATCCCTCAGGTAGTTAACATGTCATGTAAATCAATAGGGCTGCACTGTATTATTGAGCTTTACACTTTGTTTGTTGCTCTGAAGTTAAAACATAAGGACACAAGAGTAAACTGTTTAAACTAGCCTGAAGCTCTTTTCATATTCATATTCTCTGGAGTGTAAACCTCCTGCTGCTGTCTGCCTCCACACACTCATTTCCTGCCTTTTGTCTGTCATACGAACACACACACACACACACACACACACACACACACACACACACACACACACACACACACACACACACACACACACACACACACACACACACACACTCCCTCTCTCTCTCCCTCTTCCTCAGTTCTGGCTCTGTCACACTTCCTCACTCTCTCAGGCTCCATCTTGTTTTCTGTCACTTATTGGTCTCCATGTTGTTTTGCTCCTCTTGTGGGAGAGAATTCACAGTCTGACACAGCAGTGGCTTGGACGAACATCCATGCTTCATCTCAGGGTGTTATAATACTCAGCAGGTTTAGCAGTAGGGTTAGCAGCTCCAGTTCTAAGCTTGGAGATGGATGATGAGAGCTGGAGACCAGTGATCACCTGTGTTACTGCAGAGGCCTGGATAAGAGACAGTTTGTGTAGTTACTAAGCTATGTCAGTAGCAGAGCTTGTTAGAGCTCACTTTACTCAGAATATGTGTTTGTACTGTTGACTGGTCTTTTAGGCTCACTTAAGAAAATGGAGGATGTACAGTAGGACATGGAGACACGAAGATCAAAGGAACAACAGCTTCCTCCATGCTGGACTCTTGGTGCCTCGTCTCCTCTGTCTCAGTTTGACTCTGGTCTCTTGTCCTCTAATTTTTGCTTCTATATTTCTATACTGAACACTCTCACCCATAACTACACGTCCACTGAGGGTGTGTTTACCAGCGCTTATGTGGTCACCCACCCACATACATGTATGGTCACACACACACACACACACCCCTAATTTAGCACCACATCCTTTGGGAGGCTTTTCATAGAGAGCTCAGCAATTTGTGGTCATTTCTCCTATAGACCCACTTATACACACACATGCATACGCGCACACAAACACTCACTCACTAACTCACACACAGTCTAAGTCCATTAATCAGATTAACAGAGGAGTTCTGTCTCATCCTCTTTCTCCTCTCAAGTCTGGACACTGCACAGTGATTACAGTATGTGAGGTTTATATGAGGCTGCACCAGTCAACACTGATCAATAGCTTCACATTTAAAATACTGAACTAGGAACAGTGGGATGTCTGACCCGGCCGACTCTCACTGATCTTAGCATAGTTTTTTTCTAACATCGTGTTGGCAGCTACAGCTCATTAACAACACTGACTGTGCTGCTGTGTGTCTGATGGGATCACATGACCGGCTAGCGCATTAGCAAACGTTGTAATCAAAAGCTAATGAGGCTCTGCGGCCCCAGAGGTTACATTTTTTTTATTTTTTTCACTTGCATGGATTATGTCTGTTAACCTGTGATTCAGGTGAAGCTGTGAAAAGTGATAGGAAACTCAGACTTTCTTGTCCTGTGTGGATGTTGTTGTTGTGTCGGTGTGGTGATGATTCACGTCACAGTCTGAGCGGTGAGAGTCTGAACCACCTTCATCAGTCAGTCAGCAGCTTTAAGAGGATCAGAGTGTGGCTTTGTTTGAGCCTGTGTCTCTTTAGAGAAGCTCAGAGCTCATTGTTTTAGTAAGGCTGAGAGAGGCCATGTTGGTCCACCACTGACAGTGTGGGAGACCAGAGGGTATGTAGTTCCCACAGAGACCAGAGACATTACAAACAATGATAATCAATACACCTGCAACCAGGCAGGCACTAATCAATAAACCTGTAAATATGTAATATGCTATTTATATGTCTACAAGTATGTCTGAGCGATCAGATCTCTGAATGTGTATTGAGTGCGACAGGTGTCAACACCAGTATGTCGCAGCCTGTTGTGTTGCTGCTGAATGGACCAAGAGTGTGAATGAACTCAGACATCTATGGAAACCGATGAAATGATTCAGAGATTAGCTCTGAGAGAAATTTAACGCTAACTGTCAGGAGGGTCTGACTTTACTTCTCTGCTGTCAACACATATTTAACTTCATTAGATTGTGTCTTTCTACTAAGAGAGAGAGAGAGAGAGGACATATGTGAGCAGGGAGGTGTAGAGAACAGAGGACATCTCATCACTTTACAGTCGACTCCACTATGAACCCAGATTAGCCCCATTAAACCCCCCTCCCACCCAGTGGGAAGAACATCATGTCCTCACAAAGACACTCATTCACACACACACACACACACACACACACACACACACACACACACACACACACACACACACACACACACACACACACACACACACACACACACACACACACAGAACCAACAAGTGCAGAGGAAGTCTCAGCCTGGGGGCTGGGGGGTGTTGAGGCCTCTGAAGGGAGGAGAGAGCAGTGTGATTTACTAATGAAGCCTGATGAAAAGACGCTCCATTAACGGACAGTTCCAGGCAAATTCAACCTGGGGCTATAGTTTCCTAACATTTTAGGTCTAAAAGAATGAATCTGAAATTTTTCTTTTCAATCGCTCCTCTTCTACATCTCTTGACGGCTCGGAGGCACAACGTTTTCGTTGCAGTAAGAGTAAATCTGGCCATTGTTTATTCTACCTGTAAAGATACTGAGCGCATCAACTTGACTCTCGCGCGAGACTTTGTATTGCAGCTCCGTTTACAAACATGTCGACTTTCTTGAAGTGAACAAACCCCTCAGTGTATGTTTGAATAGCCCTCTGACGTTGTCTGTCAAAAAGTAATTGCGGTTTTGTGGGATCTAAATAGCCTAAACAGCCTAAGATCCATCCGCTCCCATTATGCGCTGCTGTGACGATGCGGGGACAGACAGAACGACTGCATAACAGGAGCAATTGAAGAGAAAACCTTCAGGTTCCTTCTTTTGGACCTAAATTATTAAGAAACTATAGCCCCAGGTTGAATTTGGAATTGTCCTTTAATATCAGCTTCACTAACATGAAACACATGGAGGTTCCTGTTGATGAGTCAGTTGAAGTGGATCATGTTGCATCAGTAAACTGTTTGGCCTCAGCGTATCAGTTTGTTTCTTTTAGTTATAAACCACTTTTAGTTTGAGTCAGTGATCCAGCTGCTGTTTGGTTATTGTTGTTGTATCTCACTCAGTCTCAGTCTGGATCTTTGTTTAAACACATTGAGGGAGTGAGGTGGCTGGAGCTGTTCTCTGTGTATTCATGGGTCACACCTGGTTTTACTGGATTCCCTCAGTCCGGGGGTGGAGGCGATGAGACAGAGAGATGGACAGATGAGTGATGTCGCTCATAACACTGTTTCATCATCATGCTGTTATCTCCATCTCACACATCAAGACACATGTAGTACAGAATGTACAGTGTGTATATATTCATAATAGTGGAGCAGCGCTTAGCACCCACGCCTCTCAGCAAGAAGGTTCTGGGCTCAATTCCCGGTCTAGGTGGAGTTAGCATGTTCTCCCTGTGTCTAGGTGGGTTCTGTCCGGGTCCTCTAGTTTCCTCCCACAGATTGAGAGTGTGTGCGTTGTTCATCTCTACATGTCAGCCCTGAGATATTCAAATTCAAATTCAGAGAACTTTATTTTAACGTTAAGAACTTCATCTGTAGAGAGCGACAGTGCATTTAATCAAAATAAATACAAATAGAAATGTTAAAATGTTGAAAATACAAAAACAAATGTTACAAGAGAGAAACACACACACACACACACACACACACACACACACACACACACACACACACACACACACACACACACACACACACACTTACTGTAGTCCAAGCATACACAAACCAGGTCAGATCAGCTGTTCAATAATCTGATAGATGAAGGTACAAAACTAGTCATAGCTCTCTTGGTTGGATAGACTGCCAACCTGTATCCACCTTGTATGGATAAGTGGTACAGACATTGGTTGGATGTTCAGCAGGAATGAGCAAACTTCTGTGTCGGTCTGTGAGTTGTTTCATTGAAACAGCTCAGGACTTCATCAGCTGATCGAGAAAATGTGACAGCCCCATACACAGAAATGCAAACACAAGCTGTTTATAGAGAGTAGAGTCTGTGTGTATGAATAGACTTGGATACACTTCACAGCCTCTCTCTTTCTCTCGCAGGGCTCTGGTGTTCGTGGCCCATGGAGCTGGAGAGCACAGTGGACCGTACGATGAAGTCGCTCAGAGACTGAAGGAGCTGTCACTGCTGGTGTTTGCACATGACCACCGTGAGTCACACACACACACACATACACACATAAACACAAACACAAACTGCACATTACTACAGTACAGTCATCCATACATTGACATTTACGTGACAGGCAGGTGATGGTCCTGTGGTTTGTTATTGTCAAGTCAGTGTCACACAGAGGTCCAGTTCCTGTCATCACAGAATCATTTTACATCAAACAGGTTGTGTAACTTGTGGGTTTGGGACATTTGATTTCACATGTTTACTTCTTTCACTTCCTGTTTGTAAACAGAATAATAACATTGCTCAGATCTGAGTTAATGACCTCTTATCTCTGAGCTAACTGCTGGTCTCAGACCTGTCGACTCTGTAGGAAAATGAACTGATGATGTTTATAAAAGCTACAAACATGTGACTAAGAACAGAGGAAGAGAAATTAACTGAGGGGACACAAACTGAAGCTGGACACTAATCAGAGACTGTGTCTTTGTACCGTACTGGTGTGAGGTCATGTGACTGTGCTGCAACAGAGAGAGAGAGAGAGAGAGAGAGTCAGCCAGCTGTATATGGAAACATTCAGAGGTGACAGTGAATGAAAGGACAGGATGAAAGTTTTCACTCACAGCAGCTCACAATGTTAATGGAAAATACTGCGGGCACACACACACACACACACACACACACACAGAGCCTGTGTGCAGACTGCAGGCCTCTCTGCTCTTTACCAGTCCATATTATTTATGTGAATCATTTGTGTGTGTGAATGTCCCATAGCAGGCCAGACACTTCATTATCAGGCAGTGGTGAAATATTTTACTTGAGTGTAACGAGACACAAGCATGAAGCTCCTGCACATACACACAGTGAATAACGAGTTTTATATTTAACTAGATAAATTCAGGCTCCAGAGTGATGATTGGTTGAGCTGCTGTGACTGGATCAACTTTTATTTACCCGGAGTCTGTGTGTAGCAATGACATGTTTTTATTACTATCACACCAACACATTATGAAATATCTTCATTTGAAACGATGAAATTGACATGTTATCACATTTCATCCAGTACGGAGACAGTCAGCCACTTAAAGGGATAGTTCACCCAAAATTCAAATTTCACTCATTATCTACTCACCCTCATGTCAACTAATAGCTGTGAGAATTTTCAGAGTCCTCCGTTCCTTCTCTGAGTTACGGGGGGGTCTGCGCAGCAGTATTTGTCCATATAATGGTTGTGAATGGACACCACGTTTCTTCGTCCAAAAAGACACACCAAAAAACATCCAAATACCTCCATACTGCTCGTCTGTAATGTCCCTCTTGTATTGAAGCCCCGACATGAGAAATTGTTCCGAAAAAAATTAGATAAGTCTATATTTTAAGCTTGTTTGTAGCGGAAGCTCCCAGTGTCTCAGTTCACTGCTCTGCCTGTGTAAGTGCAAATCTCACGTGATTTGCACTGACCGGCGGAACAATTTCTCATGTCGGGGCTTCAATACAAGAGGGACATTACAGACGAGCAGTATGGAGGTATTTGGATGTTTTTTGGTGTGTCTTTTTGGACGAAGAAACGTGGTGTCCATTCACAACCATTATATGGACAAATACTGCTGCGCAGACCCCCCCGTAACTCAGAGAAGGAACGGAGGACTCTGAAAATTCTCACAGCTCTTAGTTGACATGAGGGTGAGTAGATAATGAGTGAAATTTGAATTTTGGGTGAACTATCCCTTTAAAGGGACAATGAGGAGTTTTGGAAAGCGAAGTGTTTTCACACTACATTTCCCATGAGCCTCTGCGCGCACAGTGAAATTCTTGGACCGGCGCAAGACGGGCGAAAGCAAAAAGAATGTTTTCAAATCAAGAATGAAAGTCGGAGGTTCAAAGACGACCAGATACCGTCATAGTTACGGCGATTCGGCGGCGTTATTCCCATGACCCGCCGGGCAGCGTCCACAAAACCGAAAGTAGGAAATGCTGGGCGAACCAACCACTAAATAGTAATAAGAAAATAACTATAAAGACAAAACAATATATTTATCGAAAATAAACCCATCAAGTGTGGGTAACGTAGATTCATCCACATTAATATGAGACTTTTTTGTAACCAAATACAAACTCCTTGTTGTCCCTTTAGACAACTGACAATTAATTTATCAATCAATAAATAAAGTCATTAATCAAAGAAAATTATTTTCTGGTTTCAGTTTTTCAAATGTGAAGATTAGATTATTCAGTATAATCTAGGATGTATAACATAATATGTAGGATTTTAAACATTGTAACACACATTATCTAACGTAATGACTCCATTATATTTTGTTAAAATATTTATAGGTGTTCTTAAATGTCACCTTCAGGAAACGTCAGTGGGACGAACTTATTGATCAGTTCATCAACAAATAATCAAGTGATCAATGTTATTGAATGTTACTCTGTTTTCTCACTGTTACAAGGTCGTGACTCTATCGCCACTAAAATCAGTTATGCATCATTTTCTAGTGTGTGTGTGTGTGTGTGTGATAACGGTGGAGTGTGTTGTAATTGATCCTATGTGGGAGGGGCTCTTCATTAGTCCCCTCTGTTGTGATTGGTTATTGATCTCCACACTGTGCTGATCACATAAGTATTGAATGGACACAGAGAAAATTCTGCATTCAATATACTGACACACACACACACACACACACACTTGGTGTGTGAATGTTGGTACAGTGGTCGCTGTGGCAACCAGCCTCACCTCTCAGCCACTGCTGCTGAGAGCTGGAGGGAAATGTGTTTGTGTGTGTGTGAATGCACATACATATTCATATATGTTTCCTCTTCCTCTCGTCTTCTCAGTCATCTCACTTTTCACTTCCCTCTTCACTCGTCCTCTTCTCTCTCCGTCATGTCTCTCCTCTTCCTCATACTTATCCAGACTACACATACATACGCATAGCCTACATACTTAACTTTTCACCCTCTCACAAAACACACACACACACACACACACACACTCATCATATTGCTTTCATCCTTGTGTTTCTTTAACCGTTAATTGTTTTGTTGTTTGTTACCCCCTCAGTGGGTCATGGTCAGAGTGAAGGCGACAGGATGAACATCAAAGATTTTCAACTTTACATTAGAGATTCTCTGCAGCACATCGATCTGATGAGGTCACGTCACCCCGACCTGCCTGTCTTCATCGTGGGCCACTCTATGGTAGGATCATTTACTTCATTCTCCTCAGGGGATCATAAAGTGTGTGTGTGTGTGTGTGTGTGTGTGTGTGTGTGTGTGTGTGTGTGTGTGTGTGTGTGTGTGTGTGTGTGTGTGTGTTATTCTCGCTCTTCTCTGGTTTGTCTGTTTTGTTTGGTGTGATATTACATAACACTCTGAGTTCCTGGTACAATGAGCCACACACACACACACACACATGCTTTGTGCTTAGATTAATCAGCAGAGCAAGAATAATCAAGCAGGTTAGGAACACCCGAGCACTATGCTCTTACTGTAGTTTGATTGGCAGCAGGTTCACTGTGATGGACAAACTGTCTTCAGCTCAAATAGCTTCTGCCTTTGACCCAGTGACATAGATCAAGCTCCAGTCTGGGGTTCATCGACCTCAAGGACGACAAGTCAGAGGAGCAGACGTGTTCTCATGTCCTCTTACAGTAACATGTTCCAGTAGACGTGTTTTCCAGCTCACTGTTTGACTGTTTTGTTAAGTAAAGAAGATTTTATCTAACTGTGTCATTGACACAGTTTGAGTTTAACACAGAATGTACAACAAGTATATTTCATAAATGACTAATTTCCCATGAGCCTCTCTGTCGCCACCTCAGGGTTTGTGTGTGTGTGTGTGTGTGTGTGTGTGTGTGTGTTGTGTAAATGTGTCACAGTCTGACAGTGTCATCAGACAAACCTACAGGAACAGGACCTTACTGAATGAGTGGTGTATTCAGCTCCTCACACCCTCACTGTGCACTAAGACACACACTGATTTTAAGAAAGCAGTGAGGAGTTAAATAACAAATGATCACTATGTGTTTAAATTAGTGTGCCAACCTCTGACCCATTACCCCTTACCTTACCCCTGACCTGTGACCTCTGTGGAGGATCAAGCTGCTCAGATTTTGTATTAATGTTTTCATGTCGAGGTCACACACCTCGACACCACAGATTCACTGTTACAGTGAGAAACACTGAACAAACACCTTTTACCTGTCACAGCCGCCATGTTACCTGTCACAGCAGCCATGTTGGACTCAACAGGAAACAGATTCATAACAGATTTGACCTGATGGAAACAAGATCTTCATAGTTTAATAATGTAAATATAAAACTGTGTGTGCACAGTTTAGGATTAGAGCGATCATCTCATGCCAAAAACATGAATGTTGTAGAGACAATTCAGTGTTTAACATAAAGGTTTTTTAACCGTGTGTTAGTTAGTATGCTGTTGATAATATTGACAGGATTTTCTGCACCTTTTTACTGTGTCTGTTAAACACTGCACTGCCCTCAGCCCACCACGTCTCCTCTGTCACTCGTCCTGTCACAGGCTTTAAACAGCACCTCCTGAAGTGTCTGTGCTGTGTGAGGACTTAGGCTGCGTTCACAACAGGCACAATTCAGTGTAAATCTCACTGAATCAGATGTAGGCATTTCCCCCTTCTCTTTCCTACACAGTTCGTGTCCCACCCTCCATTTGTTTTGCTTTAGGCCTCACCCCTCCTCCTCTTCCTATGAAATTCAGTCCAAAGTAAATGTTGTGTTTCTCAGCATCCTGTGAGTATACGCAGGGCGGAGCCTCAGGGACAATGTGAACCACCTGTGGATCCACAGGAAGTGAGGATGTCCTGAGGAGGCAGAACTTCAGTCGTCTCACTGTCTCGTCTAGTTTCCTCCGATTCGTCTCTGCTGAGGTGGAGTCAGAGATGTCAAAGCTTCATCACTGTCTCTGTTTGGGTCATCCTCAGTGCCAGAGTTTATGTAACAGTTATCGCTCATGATGTCCTCCCGACAGAGTAACACTGTCCTCTGGGGTTAAAATGACCCCAACTGTTTGATTGCTAAAAAGCATGAAACATAACATTATCACACAAATTTATGTTTAATCTTTTTATTCAACTTCAGACCAACCTATTAATACTATTTTCACACTTTTTTTGTAATTCATACCTCATTTATATGAAATAATACCTATTTTTTTAGTTTCACAAAACAGAAAATCTGAATAATTTAAAATATAGTAAAGATCAAAGGAAAATAAATTGATGGATTAACAGACACTGGCATATGACAAACTTCCATCAGGATTTTTTTAACCCTAGTAGTAACAGTAACATCCATTGTCCTCTGGGGTCAAAATTACCCCAACTGGTTTGAAGGCTAAAAAGCACAAAACATAACATTATCACCATTGTTAACCCTCCCCGGAGGTGAAAGTTAACCTTAAACATGTGAATTCATCTACTTTAATCTATTTGTTAACATTGTAAAAACACTGCGACTGTCTTTTGCTGCTGACTCTTGGATACATAACAAACTTCCATTCATTCCAGTCAAAGCGATTGATGCGGAGTGATAGCCTATGCTGTGATAAGGCTTTAGAATAGTAGCCATAGCTTATTATACCACGGTTAACAACCAATCAGATCGCCGGATTTCACCTTTCCGTTTTACAATATTTCATATAAATGAGGTATGAATTACAAAAAAAGGGTGAAATTAGTATTAATAGGCTGGTCTGAAGTTGAATAAAAAGATGAAACATAAATTTGTGTGACAATGTTATGTTTTGTGCTTTTTTTTAGTAACACCCTTTTTAGTAACACCCTTTGTCCTCTGGGGTCATTTTGACCATTTTGACCCCAGAGGACAAAATTCAATAAAACACCCACAATTCAACCAAATGACTTCCAATTTATTTTTATTATTAATACCATAGTATTGAACAACCTCCGTTATATTCAGGCCATTTGAGGAAAAAACAAGCAAATTATGAAGGAAAGAATTTTCGTTTGGGGTCAAAATGACCCCAAGTAACTTCTTTCCTGAAAGAAAAAATAAATATTTGCAGCCAGCCTTGTGTCTTTTAACAATAGAGTCAGTGTCAGAACAGGACGTTTACAGTTCTTTCCCGTCCCTACAGGGAATAGCAAATATCTCAAAGCAGGTCAGTGAAGTAAACAGGCTTCTTGTATAATCAACAGCAGTGGAGTGTGAAGTGTGTGCCAGATTCAAAGTGCTTTTTCGTCGCCATCTCTTTATCTGCACTGGTGTCTTTCTTTGAGCAGTGATTGGTTGGACATTGAATGTCAGTCATTGCAGTGATGTGAGCGGTGGATGACCTTCTTTGTCTCTTTTCAATCATGCAACCTGCTCACACCGGGGACACTGCGGTTGTTGCGCTGCATTTGCACATGAAGAGAGGCCCCGCAGTGCAACATGAAGCCCTATGCACAGTGCAAATTCTGCATTTAGGGAGGGGCAGGCCCAAAAACTGCTGTTTTTTCAATTCTCATTTTCATATTTTTATGAATCAGTGAAATTTCTATTGTGACGTTCACTGACTTCACGTCATCACTGACTAATTGAACGAAACTGCCCAGTCAGAGCTGCAGCCATCTTATCTTCAGGTCATTTGTCCCCTCATCAGTGATACCTCAACTGAACTTCACTCACTTGGAGAACTGAGTAGATTGAGGTGCCTAAAGGCCAAAGGTCAAGGTCAATGTGAGTTACATAACACAGGTCTTACCTGTTACTGAATAAACAAGAAATAACTGAAACTAGTTGATGTGGCGGAGGGATACATCCATAAGAGGAGACTCCTCAGTGATGTGACCACAGTCTGGTTCTTATCACATTAATGTATGTACAGATGTTTTCATGATGACGACTGTTCGGTTCATATAATGTGAGAGATTCTCCTCAGGCTTCAGTCACTGTGAACAACAGGAGCATTCATCCACTTCAAGGGCCTCTCTGTTCATACTGTGTGTGTGTGTGTGTGTGTGTGTGTGTGTGTGTGTGTGTGTGTGTGTGTGTGTGTGTGTGTGTGTGTGTGTGTGTGTGTGTGTGTGTGTGTGTGTGTGTGTGTGTGTGTGTGTGTGTGTGTGTGTGTGTGTGTGTGTGTGTGTTCTCTTGTGTCTTTAGAAAGTGAAATTTTCTGGTGGGAAGTTTTTTGTCTCCTGCAGCCTTATGAATATTCAACCACTGTCAAAGAAACTTACACAAAATTGAGGCCAATTAGGAGTTTGTGTGAGTGTGTGTATTACTGAGGATCGTTGCTCCTCCAGTCAGAGGAGGCGTGGCTTTGTGCCGCCATCGGCTGCAGCTCCATTCTGAGCTGTGTGTGTGTGTGTGTGTGTGTGTGTGTGTGTGTGTGTGTGTGTGTGTGTGTGTGTGTGTGTGTGTGTGTGTGTGTGTGTGTGTGTGTGTGTGTGTGTGTGTTCACTGTTCAATGCAGCAGCAGCAGAACGGGGTGGAAACTCTCTCAGTCTAAACAAAGAACAGTTTGTTTCATGTTGGTCTCGACCTTTGAGTTGTTTCCCACTGATGCAGGTTCAGAACCTCTCACACACTTAACTGACCTTCACCCACTCTCTCTCTCCCATTCTCTCTCCCTCTCTCTCTCTTACACTCACTTGCTCTTTCTATCATTCATTTTTTTTATTCTGGTTGATTCTCTGTTGTCTCCTCTCACTGCTTCAACCCCTGCAGAGAATCAAACTAATTTGACCCGATTTGACCTTTGACCTTGTTTTTGGTATTGCCTCAGTTCTGTGACTGTAGCAGCAGAGACTCAGAGCTGCAGCGTCACCAAGGCCATAGTCACTCAGCTTCACAGAACAGATCACAGTTCTCAGCAACAGATCCCGACCTAATTTGACCCTGAATCACCAGATTCAGTGTGAATCACCTCAGTTCTACCGACAGACAAACACGATGATAATTGCAAACATAAGTTGGAGCCGTCAAGTGATGCTGTGGTAGCGTGACAGCAGAAACAGATCTTGGCACAGTTTCTCATGTGGATCTGTTGAGATCAGTTTGTGGAGAAACACGTTGTTTTATTCTCAGTCACTTTAAACCGGAATCTGATTCATGCGGTCACATCACATCACAAGATGTTTTTTGGACATTTCTGCCTTAAATTGACGGAACAGTCGAAAGAGACAGGAAAGAGACTCAGGGGATGACATGCAGTAGGAGATCAGCACAGTCGGGAATCGATCAGGTGATAACGGCATTGGGCATTGCCAACATCTGACGTGTTCACACGATTGATGTCAAATTATCTATTTATACTTACTATACTTACTGTACTACACATGAATGAAATGGTGCATGAGTTCATTGTTCAAAGTGTTTTATTATTTATTACCACGTCGATCTGGGCCCCATTTCAGGAAGCAGGCTCAACAAACTCTGAGTTATAGGCTACTTTTAAAAAGCTGCTGTCGGTGAAGTGGCGAAAAATAAACATAAAATCTGCTCCAATGATGATGATGATGAATTACAGCCTATCCACGATGTGTGGTGAAACAGCTCTATCTTTCATAGAGATAATAAATCCTCCAACAGGCTCTACTGCAATGATCCGCTCTTCAACAGCCTTTAAAGGTACAATATGTAAGAAATCTAAAGCAACTGGCCGTAAAATCCTCCTAATATGTCACAGAGACTCAGGAATGATGTTCATATAACATGACGAACTCACCAACAACAATAGTACAGCCAGAGTATTCGCATTAAAAATCTTTTTTGCAGACTGCAAACCATGTTTATGTTTTGAATTTACGTGTTGGCATGTTGCGCCACCTAGCCCTCTCTCCCAGTCAGGGCGGCGTCAGTGGCATTTCAGCCTCCGGTCTGCTTCCACTGAGCTGCCGCTACGGCTGGGAGAAAAAACGAGATTGCTGTTTTGAATTTGACTGCAGTAACCGTTTTTGGCCACATTCTTACATATGGCACCTTTAAATAAGTTTCACTTCCAAGTCGTCCACGACTTCATTCACTAAATGACACAATGTCTCTGCTTCTTGCTCCACGCTCAGCGGGCATCAACCTCAGGTTGAGATGGATCAAACCTGCTTCACAGCACATGTTGCCATAGCGAATTACTCAGCACGAGTTTCCCTCATCTCAGGCTGGTAACATACTTCCACTTAGAGTTTCCACTAATCCCACTTTCTGAAACAGGGCCCTGAACTCTGACCCTGGCCTCCACATGATGTTCACATGACTTAACTGTGACCTTAGCATGATGTTAACATGTGATGTGGCACCTTTTGAGAATCTCAACCCTCAAACATGAGACATGGTTCTCCTTGTTAGTTTTACTCTAACAGATGAATCTGAGAGTGAATTTTCTCTCCTCCTTCCTGCAGGGCGGCGCCATCTCCATCCTGACGGCCTGTGAGAGGCCCAGCGAGTTTACTGGAGTGGTTCTGATCGCACCCATGGTCCAGATGAATCCAGACTCCGCCACACCCTTCAAGGTCTCACATCATCACTTCACTCACTCACTCCTCTCTCTCTGTCCGCTGTGTAACATTCATTCACATTGGCACCTGTATGAGCAGCACCTGATCACTGTGCCAGTCTGTCAGTGTGTGACCACACTTCAGACGTGTTTTTATAATAATAATAATAATAATAATAATAATAATAATAATAATAATAATAACAATAATAATAATATTCACAATAATAATAATAATGTTAATATTATTGCTAATGCAGGCAGGTTAACACACTGTGTTTCTTCAGGTTTTCCTGGCAAAGCTTCTGAACCACATGTTACCAAGTCTCAGTCTGGGCTCCATCGAGTCCAAGTGGGTTTCACGGGACAAGACCCAGGTGAGGGATGTGTGTGTGTGTGTGTGTTGAGCTGCATTGTTGTCTGTGATTGTGTCTGTAGAAAAAAATAGAATTTACAAGGTCTCAAGGGGAAATCTGAATGCGCCAACTTTTGTTGAACTGTCCACGATGAAAGTTGCTCCATAGATACTTTGAACATTTTCTACCCTCAAGTGTTTTGTTGTCTGGCCAAGTGGGTGTGGATGTGTGTGTGTGTGTGTGTGTGCATGTCTGTGTGGGATTCTTAGTAATTATATAAACAGGTGCATATAGTTTGTGTTGGGCAGTATCATGTTTATGTTGGATACATATTTCTGGTTTAACCCTCAGTTGAACCCCATAGGACACACACACACACACACACAGTCAGGCCTGTGCTCCATTGTATCTGTGAACATGTTGTAGTAATAAACTGTAAGAACAAGATCTCACTTCCTGCCTCTGTCAGTGGGGTCACAATAAAGAAACAGAAGAAGAATAAAGTCACTCCCTGCTCAGAGACTGCTTCTCATAACTGATGTTTCTTAACATTAAAGTTGTCAGTGTTATTCAGTTTTCTAATGACTGTGAGCGAGTGGAGAAGGTGGAATCATAGAATTATAAATAGATGTTAATTATTTGGAGAATGATATATTGTGATAGTCACAATAATCAAATGTTTCATGAAAGAAATCATAAGCAAACATAGCACGAACACAATAAACAACTGTCCAGAACAGGGAACCTTTAGTTCAGCAACAATAACGTGACTAAATAAAGAAACAACCACATTTAGACTCATTTAGACAGGGGATTGGTTCAAAACGTTTAAGGCCTTTCCTGGAAACTGCTTTAGTTGAAGGCAATCAAGAGTGGGGGCGGAGGGAGGTGGTGTCTCTGAGTTGACAGCGACATCACAGACAAAATGTGACAAGTGACGATCTGTGTGTGTGTGTGTGTGTGTGTGTGTGTGTGTGTGTGTGTGTGTGTGTGTGTGTGTGTGTGTGTGTGTGAGTGTGTGTGTGTGTGTGTGTGTGTGTGTGTGTGTGTGTGTGTGTGTGTGTGTGTGTGTGTGTGTGTGTGTGTGTGTGTGTGTGTGTGTGTGTGTGTGTGTGTGTGTGTGAGTGGGCATGGTTTCTGACTCTGGTGGTTTTCCCAGGATTTCTCTCTCCTCCTCTTTGCTGTGGTCTCTTCCATATTTGGATTCAACTTTAAGATTCACTGAGCTTGTTAGACAGAACAACCAACCACAGACATCCAGGCCACCGTACAGCTGTCTGCTGTGTAAATGTACAGTGGTTGCTATGGTAACATGAGGAGCAAGATGAGGAATGTATGTGGGATGATGAGCTATTTAAGCAAAGTTTTGTTTACTTAGTGTAAATCAAACAAAGTTGCAGGAGAATCATCAGCTACAGCGTTTTATTTTACCCATAATGCCTCTGTCCCCATGCTGTCCTGCCCAGGTGGAGGCTTATGACAACGATGGGCTGAACTTCCACGGTGGGATGCGGGTGTCGTTCGGGATGCAGCTAATGGGTGCCGCTGCTCGCATCGAGAGGGAGATCGCATCCATCAGCTGGCCCTTCCTGTTGCTGCACGGAGACGCCGACAAGCTCTGTGACATCAGAGGCTCCAAGATGATGTTTGAGAACGCCGCCAGCCCCGACAAGAGGCTCAAGGTGTGTAGAAAGACTCACCTGAGACAATGCAGTCTGACACATGAGCTGCACAACACACACAAATACACATTAGGCAACAAAAACACACACAAAAGTTTTTTTTTAGGGGACACTACAAAGCGTCAGTCCGGGATCAGGTTGTTCAATGCTTCTTGCTGCTTCACTGTTGAAGTTAGGAAGATGGAAGTGTTTAGCTGTTAGCTTAGCCCTCAGGTCCGTCACTTTGCAGTGTCCCCTGGAAACACTTCTGTTGTGCTTGTGTATTGGTGTTGTACTGTGCAGCTCAGGTATCAGCCTGTTGATGATGTTTGCTGACGTTGTTTGTGTTTTCTCTGTTAACAGTTGCAGAACTTTGACCTTCAGGGCCACCGTAGAAAATGTCAGATTTTTTTTCTTAGAGTTTACTTGGCAAGCAGAGTGAGACTGGCCCGGTGCACAGCTGGTCCCTCAGCTCAGGTCTGGCCCACATCTGGCGTGACTGAAAGTTAGGAGATTTTCTGTGCGTGTGAATTAGTTGGAGTTGTGGAAGCAGTAACTGACAATCACACCTCATGTGGGCCAGATGTGAGACAGGTTTGAGCCTGGTATCAAACAGCTGCTTCACTCTGAACATGTTTCTTTCAGTGTGAAGCTGTTTGTTGCTTCAGTTTGAGATGTTGACGCAGTGATCCAGTCAGACCCAGTATAACAGTCAACAGATGTTTGTCTCATCTGTCTCCAGGGAGATCATGAATAACACACTGTAAACTCTTCCCCCTCTGAAGAGGGATGTGAGTGTGTGAAGAAGGAAGTAATGTCACATGGTTCGTCACATGAGCAGTGAAGAGAACAAACGACAGAAGTGAAAAGTGAGAAGAGCGTCGGCCATGATTCCTCTGATCCTAACACCAACATGAGACTGTCATCTGGTCTCAGCAGAGAGTGAGGAGTCTGTCAGTTGATATATTGATCAGTCTGTTGATCAGTGGATTCGTCTTTTTCTTGTCCCTTAGTTTAAACAAGTGAAGCAGCTGCTGTTTATTCACCAGTCTGAATCATTGTAACCATCGTGTTTTATTTTGAGAATACGCTTGATTTTCACATCTGAACTGATGTTAAAAATTGGGAGAAACAGTTTCTACTGATGTTTAACATTATAATCCTCTGAACACACATGCCAGACCATTCGTCCAGACTGTTACACCACGCGCACCTGCTGACTTCATAGAGATGAGTTCTCACAGTATCTCATGTGACTTCAGAAGAAAAACAAACATGAGAACTGGCAGAGAGCCTCAGGCTTCATCAGTAAAATAATCGTATTGACACACTCGAGGATTATTTGGGAAAATAAATATTTGGACGCTCTGTTCTCCTGCCTGTGTAAACCATTAACCACTAACCACTACCGCTCCGTTGATGCACGAGTGTAACCTCATCTCTGTCTCCTGTCAGGTGTACGAGGGCGGGTACCACGCCCTCCACCACGACCTGCCGGAGGTGGCCGAGTCCGTGCTGAAGGAGGTGACGGGCTGGATCACAGAGCGACTGCCTCCCCCGACATCACCCCCACAGAAAGAGCCATAGACTCATAACCAGATCAACTGAGTCTGTGAGACACAACAATTACACAGCTACTATGCGGTAGTGTGAGGAGGAGGAGGAGGAGGAGGAGCAGAGAGACTGACATCACTGTTTACTAACCCCAACCCCTCTTTGCATCCGTCAATCAGAGTTAGATTGGATGATGGGGTCAGACACTCAGCAGCTGTTTCCCTTCAACACTTATAATCATCTGTTCATTAATTAGATTACATCATCATTGTTATTATCTGAGCTCGTTCAAACAGCTGAGGTCAAAGTGCAGTAATTATACGTGTGCTCCTCCACATGCAGGACACAGTTGTGATTTTTATGTATGTTACTGATCTCCCCCATCCTCCACACATAGGCATAAGAGGTCAGGGGTCAGTGCAGGTTGAAGCGGCTCCTCACGCTGATTCACAGGCAGCTCATATTTCAGTCAGAGCGTCTCTGTTCTGTACTGTTACCAACCTAAAACCAGCCTGAGATGTAAGATCTTTATTTTAATTTTTCAAGTTGTTTTACAGATGAAGTAAATTTTGAGACTAATCACAACTAAATATTTAATACAAAGTGATATTTTATCTATTTTCCTCTTCTCTATCACCTCCATTTACTTACTCTCAGCCCAAATAGTAATAAAAGTTGTTTTTTTTACTTAACAAAAACATTAAGAACCAAAACAAAAACACAGATAACACAGTCATCATTTGGAAGCTCAATAAGACATTAAAGGATTAAAAATAGGAAACAAACAAAACACAGATTACTACATCACCGCAGTCACAACCAGCCTCTGCTTGATTTAATTCTCCGTCATATTTCTACATGATTTTAACATCATGATTTATTTGATAACCTCCGTCCACTGTAACTCTTTATATTTCCTTAATGTCCCTGAACTGCACTCAGCACTCTGCGGGAAAGTGACCAGGTGAAGCAGCTTTGTCTCCCTCTCTGCAGGTGGCGTTCAGAGGCAGAGCACAAAGGGTCAGAGGGCCAAAAGGTCTCTCCTCTCTGTGACCTCTGACCCTTAAAGGTCACTGTTGACTACACTGCTCACAGTGATGAAAGTAAGGCAGCAGAATGAGCCCAGCAGGAGGGGACACAGTCGACCAATCTCTTTATTTAGCCACAGTAACGTGACGTTTCTACTGATGATGTCACACTGGAACCAGAGCAAAAAGGGCGACGCCCCCAAATCACTGAGGGCAGCGCCCCCACACCTAAGCAATGTCCAGTCTCTTTTGTCCACATGGTTCACATCAGATAACCAGGTTTGAATCAGAGACAGGTGTGGAGCAGAGATACTGACCGAAGTTCAGCTCAACATGTTTCACCTTAAAGGGATAGTTCACCCAAAATTCAAATTTCACTCATTATCTACTCACCCTCATGTCAACTAAGAGCTGTGAGAATTTTCAGAGTCCTCCGTTCCTTCTCTGAGTTACGGGGAGGTCCGCGCAGCAGTATTTGTCCATATAATGGTTGTGAATGGACACCACGTTTCTTCGTCCAAAAAGACACACCAAAAAACATCCAAATACCTCCATACTGCTCGTCTGTAATGTCCGTCTTGTATTGAAGCCCCGACATGAGAAATTGTTCCGAAAAAAATTAAATAAGTCTATGTTTTAAGCTTGTTTGTAGCGGAAGCTCCCAGTGTCTCAGTTCACTGCTCTGCCTGTGTAAGTGCAAATCTCACGTGATTTGCACTGACCGGCGGAACAATTTCTCATGTCGGGGCTTCAATACAAGAGGGACATTACAGACGAGCACTATGGAGGTATTTGGATGTTTTTTGGTGTGTCTTTTTGGACGAAGAAACGTGGTGTCCATTCACAACCATTATATGGACAAATACTGCTGCGCGGACCTCCCTGTAACTCAGAGAAGGAACGGAAGACTCTGAAAATTCTCACAGCTATTAGTTGACATGAGGGTGAGTAGATAATGAGTGAAATTTGAATTTTGGGTGAACTATCCCTTTAATGAGCTCAGCATCACAGCATGTCTGTGTTTGAAAACTATGGTGGCCCAGAAACTCAAAGCTGAAGAAAACACACGTAAACAGACTTAACAAACACTCACAGCACGACAAGAGAGATCCAGGGGACACAAAGAGTTATACGCACATCACAGTTTTTTTAGGAGCAGGGCAATATATAAATGCCATAGAAAAATTGTGTGTGCAAATAAAGTAGTATGGTAATCCTTTTATGGCTACCAGTGTGCTGAAGGTTAAGCCAACAGCTTACATTGCATGTTTGCAATATCTGAGTCATGTGAGAGTGACAACACCTGAGTCCATCTATTTTTTTGTGTCCCCCAGAAACACTTGTGTTGTGTGTATTTGCAGGTAGTGTGTTGTCAAGTAGGCTATTTTCTGAAGCCGACACTTTGTGCTTCAGGTCCACTGTAGTTATGAGCACATGATGTCACAGCGGCCTGAGTGAACTCTGACCTGTACAGACGCCCTGAGGTCAGCTGACAGGAAGTTTCCCACAGATCAAACGTGTTGAGGTTCGTCTGCAGCTCCTCCGTGTCTCTGCTCCCACAGAGAGCACAGCACCGTCTCCATGGTGACTTACTCACGTGTAACCACGGCAGCAGGCAGAGAGGTTCTCCAGTCCCTCTTTCATGTATAGTAACCACGGTGACCACAAGGAGACCGAGAGAATGAGGTGATTCGGTGGCTTCATGTTTACTGCTCCGTCTCTGCCTCCCTGTGTCTCTGTCAGACCGTCGCTGCCCCCGGTGGTCACTATCTGACCAGCAGCAGGTTCAGTCATAGCATAGCCATGTTGTTGTTATGTCTCCGTGGCAACCACTGTCAGGACCATGGTCAGGACACATTGTTCACACTTGGCTCAGCTGAGAGATCAACAGGTTAGGATTCAGTGGTCAAAGGTCAAAGGTCACTGTGACCTCACAAATATTTCACTAATTACACAGTTGAACTTAAAGGTCTGTAAGGCTCAGATGTGAAAGCATGACATCGACCGTCCAAAAGGTCAATGGGCAGCTACACTGTGACATCATCATGTTCTGGTCGTTATTGGAGAATTTGACTGTGCTGTAGCGAACAGAAGACATGCACACGCGCACACGCTTTTATTGAGACCAACACCAATTTATATTCTGTCTCCTACACACAAGTAAATATATGTTCTTAATATAAATGAATAAAATCATAGGAACTAATTAAATTGAAAATACATTAAAATAAAACAAACAAAAACAGGAGGAGTTCAGGACGTAGGTGTAACTGCTTCTGTTTCCTCTCGGGGGACAGGTGTGTCAGGTGACTCTGCAGACGTAGATGGAGGTGTAATGTGACCCTCTGTCACCTGAACCAAAGCTGCAGGTTAATATCACACACACTCAGCGGCGCTTCGACCTCACAGTTGAAGCCCCCCTCCCCCCCTCGTCACTGCTGTGGGGCGGGGGACCCTGATGCAGTGGGAGATAAGCTGTCAGTAACCATGGTAACAGCTAAATCAACCTGTGGTGCAGGATGAGAAACTTTCTGTCAGGGCTGCATGTGTGTGTATGTGCTGATCTGAGGTCAGTTCAACCAACCAGCGCTGAGCTCAGATCAGCTGCTGTAGGGGGAGGAGGCCACTGAAGGCAGATCACACCTGAACCTGAAACAGCACTGAGGCCAGAACATGTGAGAGCACATGTTGATGCTGCAGTGGTGATAGTGTAGTGTGTGAGTATATCAGTGGCCTTAATGTGAAGAAAAAAAGCAATCTTTAATTTTCCTTCAAGAATTGTATTTCTTTTTTTTCACCAAACAGTTTTGTAATTGATTTGTCGGCCACCTACTGTACCATTATAGTTCCTCACGTGTTCACTAACATGTTCACTAACACGGTCACAGTCAGAGGCTGCGCTCTGTTCACATGTAATAATCGACTGTTATAACTTTTTTTAATTTAGCACAGAGCTTCTATATTTAGTAACAGAAAGAATAAGGCAGGAAATTGTATCTAATCAGACTTTTCTAATCAAGTCAAATCGTCCTGTGGCTTTGTCAGTGAGGCCGCTCTTTTTTTGTTTTTTATCTCGACTTTATGACTGTTTCTGAATAAAGACCTGATCTATATGATGCAGGACAGATATTAAAAGCAGGAGCTGAAGAGGTTCATCCAAAATACATGAGAAAATAAATGGACATTTTCAAACAATGATTCAGGTTTATGAAAACTTTGATTTTTTTAATGACTGATTTTGTATCTTGGATAAAACCGATTCAAATTTTGCTGTTTTAATCGTAACTCGCTGTATATTAGCATTAGCATAGCACTGCTAACGACACTTTGATGGAAACACAGAAATCCATATCTTTTATTTATCTTATCCAGAGTATTTATAGGAATCAATTGTGAGTGTATTGATGAGGCACTTTTATATATGAAGCAGTCACATGACAGTCTCACTGTTGATGCTCAGACACATGACGCTTCATGGGAACAGGTCAAAGGTCATGTATTTGTAATGGATGTTTCTGAAGTGTTTTACTGAGTCTGTGTTTTTAATCTCAGCTCCCACGTTTACGTTTTAGGAACTTTGAATTTAAGATTTTTCTTCATACTAAAATAAAACCAGGCTCATAGTTTGTCTCAGCATGTTTGATAACAGGAATCGAATTTAGACTCAATACACAGATTATTATGTTCCATGTCTGTATGTGACCAGTGTCTGTGCCTTATAACTACTACGACCTGTGTGCGTGTGTGTGTGTGTGTGTGTGTCTGTTGATAGAGATTAAATGGGCAGAACTACATTAACCAAATGTTTTTTTCTGTCGTCACATCTGGTTCTATTTCTGCGTCAGTAAATCTCTCTCTTATGTTCTTTCCAGATGAGTCAGTTGTGTTGTTATGTTGTTGTGTGTTTGTGAGTGCGTCACTGTTACTGACAGTCACTGAAGGGCTGTGGTCCATTTCTTTGTCCTTGTCTGTGTGATGCAGTCAAGTGTTTAAAGTTAAAACGTAAAACAGATAAATCAGCATGCTCAATAACTTTTCTACTGACTTGGTTTCACACTGAATCTGTTGTCACTTTGCTGCTGTCATGCGACACTGCTGATGAGTAAACAAATGTTGTCATGGTTATAGGTTTAGATGGTAATGTATCCCTTGAGGGTTTTATCACAGCTGTGTAATGTAATGATGATGTAAATGTACATGGACAGTGAGGCGTCATGGACCAACACATCTTCATGTTCCCAGTCTTCCTGTAAAGTTATCTATTGTTTGTTGAATGCTGACGACACTTGACCTGATGTCAAGTGCTGACATTCAACCAGGAAGTGACCGACGGTCTCTGACCATCAATGAGGACAAACATTAACGTGAAATTTTCTACATTTAGTCCCATCGTCACAGTTTGATGTGTTGAGTAGCAGCATCAGACATTTGATCTGATTCATATTGTAAATAAGATGTTTATACAAGTCAAATGTAACCATGTTACTAGAATGCTGATCATGTCCAAACTCACAGAATAAATAAACTCTGACTGTTAAACTAATGACTCACATAGTCCTCATTGTACCTCAACTTTAATATAGATCAATGTTTGTATTCAGTCAATGCATCAATAGAGGGAAATCATATAAAAACAAAGGTCCATGTGAACAGTGAACGCCCACATGAAGCTACTCCACCAATTGAAACTGTTCACACTCCTGATTATCACATATTTCTCTGTGAACACATTTCAAATTGATATGAATATTTTTTCATAATTTAACCACAACATTAGAAACACACAAACTAACATATTCACTTTCCTGTCATGAAACAAACTGCTGGACAAAGTCTACTGTGACTTTGTCCAGCAGTTTGTTTCCTCAGTTGGTACCTCTTAGTGAAATTCTGCTGATGAATAAACAGACACAGGTGAAAACATATCAAAGGTGATGAAGTGTGACAGTTTTGGTTATGTGCTTCTTCAGGACCTGAGGATCCATCATTATCCAAGTGGCTCCCAACACACATTAACCAGGAGGTGGAGCTGCTGCACCAGTGAAGACTGGCTGGGTCTCAAACACAACTGGTCTGACCAGGGTTTCATTTAGTTTTAGGGTAAAACTTTTGAATCTCTCACCATCTCTGGGGTTCTTCTGTAAAATCTCTCTGACCTCTGACCCCGATTCAGCCTGAATAGAAGTTTCCAGAGCTGAAGTCACGATGTGAACAGTTGAATGTGGAGCAGTGAGACAGTCGAGCTGTCACTCAACTCAACTCCTTGCATCAGAGAGTGACTGACACAGATACAACAAGGTCATCATCACCATCATCATCATCATCATCATCATCACCATCATCATCATCATCATCACTGTATTCTTTTCATCCTCACGTCAACACCCGATAATGACTGAAGGGATCTGGCAGAAAGACAACACACTCATCCACAAACACTACAAACAGTTTTCCACTCTCAACATTTTACTCTGCCTCCCCTCTCTCTCTGCTCCACTTTCTCCCCCCCCCCCTCTCTGAGATGTAGGCCATCAACTCCTGAGACATTTTTTGAGATTGAACCACATTAGCAGCGACTCCCTGAGGATGTCACTTCCAGTGAAGCCACGCCCACGATGGTGGCTCCTAATGTTAATATTCATCAGTTACTGTCAGTGATGGCTTCATGGCCACTTCATGTCCCTGTGGCTCCAGTGGGAAAGCCGTCCTCCGCAAAAATGCTCTCCCAAGGGGGATCAGACTCAGAGACATGAGTCTTACAGTGGGCTGATGACCATACGGTTCACAACACAGTGATTATTACCAAAGAGCAGACGGGAGGTTCACAGGCTACTGATATGAGTGAGCTCCACGGTCCGTGAGAGTCTTATAGACGTCTCTCTGGTAAAATCTCTCAACAGGAACCTGTCTGTCTGGAGTCATCCCCCAGCAGAGGGAGCCTGCAGCCCTGTTTTCTCTCCATGTTTGTAGGAAACAAAGGCCAAGCCAATCAGAGATGGGTCCGAGGAATTAATTGTGGTCATAGCAACGGCTTTACCTCCTTGACAGCTGAGGAATGGAAATGGAGGAGAGGAGATGCTGGGGTTCAGAGTCAGGCGAAGATGTGATGTTGAAGCTGAGAGGATACAGCAGTGTGTGCCGTCTTCACTGAGGGGAACCGTGAAGAGGAGGATGGATAGAGGGTGAGAGAAGGACTGAGTAACACAGTGAAGTGGGACACGAGAAAATCCCTCTGAGGCTTTTCAATAAAGGTTTTTTATTTCTGTGCAGTTGTACTAAGGTGTGTGATTGATGCTATTTTACACTTTTCTTACTTGGCAGAGGCATTTCTGGGTTCAGTGTGTCTTGCCTAGGGGCACTTTTTTCTGCCTGACTGTGTAGTCTAATTTGTTTTTAGGTTGGTACACTACACTGTTCATACCTGTAGGCCTATCACATACTATAGTTCACATAAAATAGTTTTGTTATAGTGGGTCGACTGAAATATTAATGCATTTTCAGTGGGTATACTACCTGACCTATCACATAGACTACACACTAGGTTGAACTAAGTACAGTCAGTGAACAACCTGCTTGCGTCATGTTATCAGCCCAGGACAATATTTAGTAAACCACACTGACCACACAATAGTTCAGTTGTCTGTGTGTGTGTGTGTGTGTGTGTGTGTGTGTGTTTTATCCAGGAATAATTATATGAAATATTCCGAGGAGGAGGTTGGTTTACTACTTGCAGCAGCAGCAGCAACAACAACAACATTAAACCGTGTGTTGAGTCGGACATATTATCTTGAATGTGCTGGAGCCTCCTTGATCTCTTCGCAGATCTCCCTGTTGAGGCCGCCACTGTGGGTGTGGTGGACTAATGGTTCTGCCTTCGGTCCCGCCTCTAGCGACAACGCTGCTTCTAATTGGCTCGAGTATTCTAAACCTTTATTCTGATTGGCTACTATTTCTGTCAATCAATGTCAACCGCGTTCTCCTCACGGACTAGCCACGCCCCCCCACGTTTGCCAGTGCCAGTGGTTCATTCGTGCGTAAAACTGTGGAGCGCCTCGCCGGGAGTGAGTGAGGAGGAAACGTGTTTCCAGTTCGTTTCTCCGGGCTCCTAATTAGTCGCCATACTACCGGAATACGGTAAATAAACGTGTCGATCGCTCCTTCTGTTTTTTTAAAGGCACCGGCAGTGTTGCGCAACAGCTAAGGATCGGTCACCTGCAGAAGCAGCAGCGGCAGCGGCGGCGGCTACCTGTGTCCTAAAGGAGAGCAGAGACAGTTGCCAAAGGAGAACAGGCAGTTGCTAACAAGTAGTTAGCCAGTGAGCCAGTTAGCCTGCCCGCTAGCCAGCCAGCTCCCTCCGCCGCCTCACTAAGTCCCACCCTCAGTCAGTGCGTGGACGTCGTAAGAGGCTGCAGCGGTGAAGACGACGAGCTGCTTCCTCTAAACTCCGCCAGCATCGCTGTACGGCTGGCCGGCTAGCTCACAACATAGCCGTGTGGACGTTAGCTCGGTCACGCTAACGTAAAAAAAAAAAAAAAAAAAAAAAAAAACCCCGTCGGTTCTACGTTGAGAGAAGTGACTTCTGTGGAGAGACCGGGTGGCTACACTGGCAGAGAGACTGGCGAGGAAGAAGAGGCGACACACGGGAGAAACAAGGAAGACACGGAGCAGGAGGGACTGGCTGGATTAGCCGGGGGAAGACTGAACCACCGCACGTAAGTGACACACTGTATGTCGGTGTATGTGAGCTTACCGCTCCTCTACAACTTGCTGTGCTTGCATGGTACCGTTTATCCGGCCAGCTACTTACCGGGGCTTAGCAGCAGTGGCAGCCAGCAGCCGGTGCGCCACAGCACAGCACACGGCCAGCTGACGGCGAGGGCTTCCTTGAAGGTGGGACACCAGCTAGCAGCAGCGAAGCTAACGCCCGGCCGGTTGGACGTGAGACCGCACCAGCCTCGGTTACATTAACAGCTCTGATTATTCGTTAGCTAACGCTGAATTAGATGGCGAGTTAAGTCCAGTCTGTCCACGGACCGGTACACGAATCGCAAACCGGCTAGTTGAGTGGGGGTATTAGCTAATTAGCCGCTCGGCTAGCTGGTTGCAGCCGGCCACCCACCTAAGTTGACAGCTCAGTTTAGTGTCGATGCTGAGCAGCTGTGTATATCTGCACTCAGTGGTTATCTGTTCACCCACAGTTGCACTCATATCAGCCGAGTGCAGCTGTGGGACCGAGCCTCGGATAAAAAAGGACAAGGACTCAACAGCTCTGTATGTAGGACATTTCACTAACTTGTAATAAACGGCAGCAGTGTAGTATCAGTCTAGCTGTCAGTCTGATGGTCATGTCTGCAGTTACCCAGGCCATGCTGGGCTCTCACCAGTCAACACACAGGTCACTCACACACACAGGTCACACACACAGGTCACACACACACACACACACACACACACACACACACACACACACACACACACACACACACACACACACACACACACACGCACATGCAGAGGCAAAGTCAGCTGTTGAGATGAGCTTTCAGGTCGTTTATAACCAGCCCACAGCCCAGAACCACGACACCAGGACCTCAGAGCCTCAGCTAACTCTCTCACCCCTCTCTCCCTGCAGATAGACAGCAAACACCGGCACTGAGCCAGACACAGCCATGAGTATTGAGATACCGGTGGGGTTGACAGAACTGCTGCAGGGCTACACTGTGGAGGTGCTGCGACAGAGGCCGTCAGACCTGGTGGATTTTGCAGTACAATACTTCACCCGCTTGCGGGACACCAGAAATCAAGATGGGGCTGGCGCTGGGGGCAAGACGGGGAAAGGAGTGATGTTTGATGGGGAGCCAATGCAAACAGAGTCCAACGGAGAAGAAGATGATGATGAAGATGATGATTCTGACTTTGAACGTGAGTTGATGATTCCTTGAAAATGTGAGACTGGGCAGAATATAAGAGGTGTGTGTGTGTGTGAGAGGCCTGAGGCCCGGCCACTGATACAGTCACAATCTATCTCACCTCAGTGCTTGTCACATTTGCCTACATACATTTGCACTCAAAGAGAGATAGCAGAGTGCATCCGAACTCCTCCTCTCAATTCTCAGTTTCTCTTTGTCAGTGTGTGAAACGCCGTCTCTATCAGAAACTGAAAATATGATTGTTATTGCTGTACTGAAAAGTGGCCATGACCACAGACCATAGCTTCCCACCCTTGCCTTTTTTTTTTTTAAAAATTAGGTTTTTCACTGTTTTCTGTATTGTTATAGATAATACAGACACATCCTGCAGATCCACTGCGAGCAACAGTTACAGCTGTGAAGAAAAATCTCTCTCCAAGTTTTACAGCCACTCTCAGAAAACAGCCTGGTTTCACCAATAAACCATGTTAATGTGATAAGTGGATTCTTGTGCTGTTTAACTCAGTAAAATTAAGTCTGCTCAAGAAGTTTTACCTGTGTGTGTGTGTGTGTGTGTGTGTGTGTGTGCCTGTTTGTGTCTGCTTTAGCTGAAACTAGAGGTGGTTTTCAGGGCTGTGACAGGTGTTATATGTCTTTGTGAGGATGTTGTTTGTTGTTATGTTGGGTGTGGTCCGATCATCAGGACTACTGTAATAATGTAGTTGTAACTACTTTGTCATTTTGTGATAATGTAGTCGTAACTAGTGCTGCTGTCATATTGTAGTAGTATCTGCTCAGTACAACAAACCCATCTGTCTGTAGCAACAGCTTTTCAACATTTAAAGGTATGAGTTCCTGCACTGTGCGACCTTTGACCTCTGACCATCACAGATCCACACAGTATGTTGCCGCCATGTCTCAGTCACATCGGTGTGTGAGCGGCCTCACAGCTGTGCTTTGCTGTGTGAGAGCAGTGTGGCCTGGATCGCAGCACAGAGATGTGGAGCCGGAGGCTGCTACCTTGTGAATGGGGGTTCTGTGTTTTCTCAATGAGTTGATCAGAGTGTGTGTGTGTGTGTTAGTGTCTCTAAAACCTGGTGATGAGAGAGAGAAACACGTCAAAGCCAGTGAGTTTCTCCAGATGAGCTGAAGGGATGATAGTTGTGTCTCTTGTCAGCAACTACTGAAGCTGGAAGCACCGGCGGCATCTACTCTCAGAGTCTTTGTTGTTTGAAACTTCAGTTGTAGTTTTGCTCTGTATCATTTGTAGGTTAACCATATTTATCCTTGCCCCATATGCAAATGTTCCTCCCGGCAGAGTGGTGTTGGCTCAGGGTGAACGGGGATTAATTTCTGTGTCTGTGCTCATACAAGTGGAGTTTGCCTCCTCTCAAACAGCTGTGACCTTGTGTGTGTGTGTGTGTGTGTGTGTGTGTGTGAGCAAGCAGATGTGCTGTGACTTGGCTTTCACACCCGTTCAGATTCCAGCATGGTGACGACATGAAGCTGTATCCTCTGATACCTTCTGATTAGCGATCAGTTGTTGAGCCTTGAATGGGTGAGAGACAGGGGCCTGATGCTGCTGCCATGCTCCTGGGGGACTAGGCTTTTTCCTGGATGCTGTGGGTCACACACATGACATCCATGACATTAGATTATCCAACCAGGCTTATGTATGCGGCCCTGAGGCTCTAGTCTCTGCTGGGAAGAATACAGGCCTGTATAGTGAGAGCATCATGTGCTACTGCCTGACCAGAGCTGCCTGCAGCTCCACTCAGCTCCATAAAGCTCCAGTTCAGCAGCAGTGGCCCCAGAGACACTGTGGTCTTGTGCAACAAAGACAAAAATAACTTTTTTAAACTTGGGATTGGAAAATACATTTGGATGCTTATTGTCATATTTATATTCATATGTCTTACATTCATGTTCATGTTGCACAGGTGACATATTACAACTTGGTGTTAGTTTCAAACCTTTATTCTGAATGCAATCAGAATTTGCAAAGGCTGTACCTCAGTGTACAGCTGAACCAAAGCCCCTCACTGTCTGATGTAGTTATACAAGTGTTTGAGAAGTGTAATCACAATGTTTCTGTTCACTTTTCTATCTTTGCTGTTTTGATGTTGAACTGCAGCCTCGTACCTACGACTGAGTCTTATGTGTCTTTCAGACAGAACGACATTGCTCCACTCTGAAACACATTATTCTTAGTGGCTCATGGTGCTCGTGACAGTTTGTTTGAACAGAACCACCTCCTCTCAGTTCAACCTTTGTGGTTTACCAGAGGCCTTTGTAGACCATGTCTTTCGAAACCATGGTTCAGTGTTCTGGTGTTGCCCAGTGGGACAAGGCCAGAGCCCCATTTGGCGTATTGACCCCTCAGAGTTAGGAAGCAGTGTGTATGTGTGGTGAGCAGATCAGAGGTAAAGCAGCTGTCTGTAGTTTGATGCTGTGTGTTGTGCAACATGAACATGATATGTCTCTGATATTTCTGTTAAATGTAAAATGTTGTTTTCTTTTATTAGGCTACTTGTTAGATTATGATGATTCACTCATGAGCTCTTAACCTTTCATTTGCTGCAGGAAATGTGTGAGTGTAGCGGCAGAACGCCTCATATGTAAATGAGGCGAAGAGCCGGTTATGTATTCCCATGGACAGCACAGTATTCTCCTAAAACATGACGTCCTGTTTTACATGCTTTGTTTCCCTGATTCCTCCAGCGTAAATCCACTGCAGGATCACTACACAGGCTTAAGCTGCTTAACAAAAGCAGAGATTGTTTTGAATACAAACTGTTGTACCTCCATCTTATCTGGTGATGATGGCCAGGAGCTTTGGAAGTAAACCCCCCTGGGTGGGGTGAGGGGGGGGTCCTGTAAACAGGTATATGACAGATTAACGTCAGCTCTAATGGACTAAAACTAAGTGCTAGGTCATCAGGAATCCGGGTGGATCTGGGTGGATCCAGGTGTAATGTGTGGTTGTCCATTGCGCACAGTATGTTTTTTTGTTTTTGTTTATTTTACGTATTTGAGAGGGTATGCAGTTTAACATAATTTAAAAACAAGCCACCAAAAGAAATTTTCCCAAATGGAAAGTTTTCACATTGGATTGAAGTTGTTGTGTTGATGCTGATGGAGATAGATATTGAGTTCAGCTCTGATCAGCTCTGGTTTGATAGACAGTTGAGCTGGAGATGTGGTGTATAGGACAAACTTGAGACACTCACCTGGAAAGGAGTCCTGGGTAAAGCTCCACCCCTCACTGCTCTGACTTCCTGTCTGAGGGATCATGTGACACAGCTAAATGTTTGTCTTTACCTGATGTGATGTTCTTGTGTTGTCTATAGAGTCAGGACTGCAGCAGCTGGTTGTAGTGGCTGATGGTAACATGTCCTCTCAGTGGACCTTGTTTCAGTTTCTCGTCGTTGTCTGAGAAAGAAGGAGAGAGACGATCAGATAGACATCCAAAGCTGACATCAGGCTGGAAGCTATCAGCCTCGACATGGTCCAGCCATGGACCGGCTTTGGACCTGGACAGTGGGCTTGTGAAGTGTCAGCGTGAGAACCGGGGGCGGATGGATGCTCTGTGGCTGAAGTGAGTGGAGCTGTTTATTAGAAGATGGATGGAGGCAAAGATAAGTCCCAGGGTGATAATAGAAATGAAGTAGAAGTGTTTTTATAAGAGACAGAAGGGATAAGCAGAGACAGAGACCGAAACGGCTCAGCCTGACTCTCAGCAGAGTTTAGACTCAGCCTTCATCATCAGGACATTTTAAACCACAAGTAACTCCGGGAGATTTGATTTCCCTCCACAACAGTTTCATTTGTTTGGTAAGCTTGACAGAACTTCTTTAAATTTGGCACAAGTGTTCACCAGGAAGATTTTGATGGTCAAATGTCGCAGTGAGAAAATGCCTCTTAACTTTCACATAAAAATTATGACCATTATCCATTATTTACCATGTGCAGTATAATTTCTATGAGTTGGATAAACAGGAAGTAAGAAAGACTCTGTCCCTGAAAACACCAGGCAGGAGTTTCTACACATGCGTGTTGATTATTTATCAGACTGTAGAGGTCCTGACTCATAAACTCACAACACCAACAGAAGCTACTACAGTAACACCCCCTCCCTCTCCCAGACTCCCACTGCTGTGTAAGTAAGTGCAAATTTTCCCAGATGGTGAGTTCTCATGTTGGACTGAAGTTGTTTTGTTGATGTTGAGCTCTCAGTGCATGGTGATATCACACACACACACACACACACTGAGCAGAAAGTCTGTAAGACCTATCACTTTTTAAATGGTGTGAACCTTAAAAAAATAGTTATTTAGTGAGGTGAATGATGTATTGTCCTACAGCAGCGCCAGTCAACGTGATCTCCACGTTCTCCCACGAGACTCCAGAGCAACACTGATAAATACGATTGATAATAGTTGATTGTTGATCAGTAGTGTGTTCTCACAGTGTGATGGCTTTGTGCAGCTGCAGATGAACTCTGAAGCTTTATTTTTAGTGTGTGTCCGCGTGATGACACGTTTACGATCTCTCCATGTTTGTGAGGGGCCAGTGTTTATCGTGTCCGCTCAGACTCTGTCTGTGAGTGTGTGAACACGTCTGTATGTACAGATCAACACACAACATCATGTGTAACATCAGATGAATAATAAATAGGCTGGTTTTTGTGGTTAAAGCAGCTCAAGGCTCTGACCTCCTTCTGCCCCCCACCCCCACCCACTCCCACTCCTACCACCTCTCTATTGTTCTTTCTCATTTCCCCGAAATGTGCTCCCTCTTAGTTTCTGCAGCTCTCTGTTGTATGAAGATCTGGCTCTAACTCGTGCCTGTCATCACACACAGGGTGTGTGTGTGTGTGTTTATGTACATTTACAGGAGAGATTACAATGTATAGAGAATGCATGCACCCACATATTCCCATCACTTAGTGAGTACATGTATATGTGTTGTGCAACAGGTGACCTCATTAGCTCTGTGTGAGTGTGTGTGTGACAGAGAGCAGTGAGTGTTTGGTTTGAAGGTAAATCTGATGTGAAGATGTGGACCGACCTTGGTTTGTTTTACCTTCTCATTTCAGGGTTTCCCCCAGTGTATTATAAGCCTGGTGCACCGCCAGGCTAAGCATTGTTTAGTAAATATTTTAAGTCAGTTTTTATGCTCCATCAACACGTGATCAGGTGTCTTTTTCATCATCTGACAACGTCACAACTTCATCGAGCATATCGGGACACGTCACGGACATCATGCTCATCAGACCGCTGCTTCACCAGCTGACCGAGACAAACGCACCGAATCCACGTCGACCTCGTTGCCGTTAACGTGAGCCGAGCCGCGGCTCAGCCAGCTGCTGTAGCACGGCTGTTAGCACGTCGTCCCCTGCAGCACCAGAGCTCTGGACATCTGTGAGCCGAGGTGCTTTCACCAGATGTGAAAATTACCCTTGTTTAATTTTTCAGCTCGTAATTTTCGTGATCACACACGTTTTCACTCTGTTTTTTTTTGTTTTTTTGTGGTTGAACAGCATTTTCAGAGTACCTTTCTGTAAGACTCTGTAAGACTGCTGTAGCTGGTATTTAAATATGTTACATAGATGTCTTATAATAACACATGATTATGATAATATTTTCAAATTTCCAGTCAACTTATAACATTGATCTTAATATAATATATAAGGCTTTCTAAATTCTACTGCTCCATTAATGAATCTGTTACCTACAGGGCCCTGCCACCAGTCAATGGTCAGGGTCAGGCCCCTGTCACAAAAAAAAAAGATTGGCCGCCGATGGGCCGTCGGTGGGACACCCTACGACCGGGCTTAACAAGTTTTCTGGGGGGAAACCCTGCAACCCTGTTTTTTTTTGTTTTTTTTAAAGTATATTTTTGGGCTTTTTTGCCTTTATTTGATAGCACATAGTGAGATAGACAGGAAAGGGGGAGGCAGAGAGAGTGGGGATTGACATGCAGGAAAGGTCTGCCCGACGCAGGATTCGAACCGGAGACGCCTGCGTTGAGGACTGTAGCCTCTACATTAGGGCTGTCAATCTTCCCCCCAAATCAGGTTCGAATTTCTAACCCATCTTATGTTAAATATTCGACTAACATTCGAATTTTTAATATGTTTTTTTTTTTTTTTTTAACCTCATTATAGAGGGGGGGGGCAGCGATGACGGTGGCGACAACGACACAGCAGAACGCAGAACAATCCTGCATAGGAGCTGTCCATGAGTCCGAAAGTCTCTTGAAGTGTTAAACAAAGAGAACTATGGACTGTGGAAGTTTGAATAGCAAAAATACATAAGTTATCTTGACTTGAACCATATGTTGCGGTATATATTAAAAAAAATTAAAAATAAAAAAAAAGGATAGTTGATTCGGTGGAAACCCGGCTTCACAGGCGGGGGCGGCGTCCCCCCACTCCCCCCTCCTCGCGGGGGTTAGGGCACAGAGTAGTGGTGCAACAGATCACAGCTGATCCGTGATCAGCACACAAGTGGTCCGCGGATCTATCGATTAAAAAAAAAAGGTGTGTGTGTAGTGTGGGGACACATACGCGCACCGTGGCGGCCGAATGAACGGGCAATTTAAAAAAACTCTGCTCGTATATTTGAAGCTGCAGCTTTACCTTGTGCACAACAACTGCATTTTGTTTTATCAACATGTGTACTACTCTGAACGTCGCGACGCACTACGTTAATTTGCCTCGTTAACATTCGAACGTCAGTTTCCACCTTCAAATGTTCTCATTTTGACTAACATTCGAATTGTATTCGAATAGCGAAGTTCGTTCTGACAGCCCTACTCTACATGGGCCGGCCGCTTTTTAACCACTGCGCCACGCACCGCCCCTGCAATCCTGTTTTACATTGTGTGTGCAGTGCATATACATTTACCATGTGTTTATGGCATCTGCACATTTCATCCAGTTATAATGGAAACCACGATGTGGTCAGGTGTAAATATCCAGGTCTGAACAGCTACAGTTTGTCTGATGAAGGTAAATGATCCACAGTGTTGATCAGACTCTCACATCATTTGTGTTCCAAACTTTGTGTACTCTCCATCCTTCTCCACTAACAAGACCTGACGCTTGTTTAGTCTCTGACATCTCTCTGTGTTGGTTCACTCTGAGTGTCTCCTCCTTCGGTCTTTAGCGTCCACCTGTTGATCTACTCTCTCTTGAATTATCATCTTTATCTGCAGTTTGTGCGTCATTCCTTCACCTGTCTTATCTTTACAGTCTTTTCTCTGAGTCTGTGTGGTCTTATCTCTGTACCTGTCTGTTTCTCCACCTCCTTCGTTGTCTTTTTCCACATCCTGCTTTCCTTTCAGCTTCACTCTGAACGTGACTCTTCAGTCTGTGGAGATTTGTCTTTGTCTATATCACATGATTCCAGAGTTAGTGTTAGACCACATTCACCATGAGACGTGTTGAGTGTGATGCAGTGTAGATACTGGATATAAAGCAGAACGTGTTGAACCAGTGAAATACAGAGACAGATTTTACACTGTGCGCTTGCGCGTGTGTTTGTGTGCACATGCATGCATTGCCTCTCTGACCTCAGTGTGGAGACGTGTCTGAGCATCAGACAGACAGAGCAGCAGCTGTGTGTTTGTCATTAGGTTGCATGAAGCTGCTCAGAGACGGTGATGGAAAACCGAAACTCATTGGTGCATCTGAGTCCGAAGAATGAACAGAAACTAAACAATAATGTGGGTGAGGGGCAGACTGGTATGACCTGGTTCGTTTGCTTTGATAAACATCATCTGAACTTTGGTACTTCCTCATTCTCTGTCCTCCATCTGTGGTGGCACCACAGAGCAACCAGGAAATGGAAGAGGAGGGGGAGGGGTTTCCTGTGTGGAGTTCACACGCCCCCTTGTTCCACTGCACCCCTCTCTTTCTCTACATCATAATGTTGAGTGATCTCAACGTTATCATGTAGAGTTGAGTGATCTCTGCCTCAGTCTAAACCCTTCACTGGCACCAGGGAAGCTGTGAGATAAAACTAGTTCTGAAACGCATCATTTCTGTTTGATAGAAGAGGAACAGGAAGAAAAATCTGAAGAGAAGTCAACTCCAAAACAAAACAGCATATTTAATGACCCATTAGCTACCAGCTAACAAGCAGCTCGTAGCTAATGTCAAATCTAACACTCTCCATGGTGCAACAGGAGAGAAATTAAGTCTGAAACATCAGATCACAGATCTCAGTCACGTGTTTTGGATCTGAAACATACTGGATGTAATTAAACCAGTGATGTAATATTACCCACCTGCTAACCTCACCCCTGGCCTTGTTAACAGTGATGCGGCTGCTGCTCTGTCATGTTTCTGTGTCAGTGACGTGGGTTGATTGTGGAACTATACAACTTAAGTTAATGTTTAACATTTGTATGAGCCTCTGGACGAGTGTGTCATCATCTTCCAACGATCTTCCAAAAATCAGAGCGATCAAGATTTCGTGCCCTCAGTGTGATATCAGAGGAAAAGGGCCACCGCACAGAGACAAAGGACAAAAGCCACATGTCTGATTCAGGCTCATGTCATGTATGCTGTTTGTTGTAATTACTTCAAGACTTTTACAAGTGAATTATTATCTGATTGTGAGGAGGTCAAATGTCAGATTGTTTCAGTGACTCCTGCCCTGTAAAGAAAGGTCCTTCAGACAGATGGTGATCTGTAACCTTGATGTTAATGTGTTTAAAACCAGAGGCAGAAAGGAGCCGCAGCAGCAAAGCCTCCGTTACAGTACAGAAACCACTCGGGCTGTGTTTCTGTGGCCTGAGGAGTGAAGCTGAAGCTGTAGGGAGAACAGGCTCCTCCCCCACCAGGCTGTGTAAACCACCACACACAGTTCTGCTGTTTTCACTGCACCGATGTGAATACTGTATATAAACCTTATCAGATACACAGCTGATTTCTCCACAGTCACCGATAAACTGTTTCATACCCTCAGCTCAGTCTGTGGCAAACTAGCTGACTGAGTTTAGTGAATACTGGGTTAGACACTATACATTTTTTTCATTCATACCATTTATATTATGCTGTGAATCAGTGGACGCTGCAGAGGGAAACTGGAGAAACGGGTCACAGAGGGTTTCTCTCTCTCAGTCTGTCACTGTCTTCACCTCCTTTTCCTCTCTCTGTCTCTCTCTCTCTCTCTCTCTCTCTCTCTCTCTCTGTCTCTCTCTCTCTAGGTCTCTGTCTCTTTCAGGTCCAATCTCATTAGACCCGCTGGCTTACAGGGAGAAAAGGTTATTAGGGCGGTTTAGCAGAACTGTTTTTGGCCTGATAAGAAAGAGAGAATTAACGAGAGGAGAAGTGGAGAGGAACAATGAAAGCATGAATGAGAGGGGGAGAGGGAGCGAAACTGACTGAACTGTCAGTGACTGTGACTCTGTCTTCAGTGTCTGTTGATTATTGGTTCCTTCACTTGCTAACGTGACTCCACCTGTTCACTACACAGAGCAAGAGAAACTTAAATGCAAACGTTTCAACAAGATGAAAACACAGAGCTTGAGTTGATTAAAAAAAAACATACACATCAATTATGGAAAATAAAATCAACCACTTGCTAAAACTATAAAAAGTAAGAATATAATGTGATCCACACAGTGAGTCCAATAAAAGTAAAGCAAAATGGAAAATGAAGAGCAGACTTGTTAGAGGTCGGTTGGCTCTGGTCGGCTGTGGCCATCCAGTTGCTCATTTGTCCGCACAGAAAAACATGATGAAGCATTGGGTTCTGGGTAAAGACAAACGTGATCAATTCAAATTGAACATTTTATTCTGGAGCTTCTCAGAAACTCAGAGTGAATCACAGCTTCTGAGAACGCGGCTCAGACGAGGGATTAACGTGACCGCGATCCTAACGAGTGTGTGTTGATAAAGTCTTTACATACTAGGGTTGGATGGTAATACGGCAATAAGGTATACCGCGGTATCTTAAAATAGCAACGGTATCAGTTTCATTACTGTTACTCATATAGGGGACTGATATATTACCTACTAAATATAATTTATTTTACTGCCTAAATAATGAGTGTATGTCCAGCACCTACATGCGTGTGGTTGAGTTTTCAGTTTTACTCCAATAGTATAATGTTTTCCTTTCAGGAGATGTTTGATAAAGTTGATGGATGTGACGTCATCACGTGAGAGAGGAAAAGACGGCAAGTCGCGCATATAGCGAGTTGGTCCTCAAGAAAAACACAACTTCTGCCAAAACCTTGGCTAGATCTGAAGCACGATGTTGCCATAGTTATCATGTGTGTCTTGTAGGCTTGTGCCCATGTGGAGCTGCAGGTGAACCGGCTGGAGAGGCAGCCCTGTCCTTTTTTTTTTTTTTTTTAGCAGCGCCATCCACATTTTGTTATAAGCTATTTGATATTAATAAAAGTTGTTAATGTTGGTAATGCACATGTTGTATCATTGTTTCAGTATTCTTATGTGGTGTTTGGTGGGCTATTCCCTTTCTGAACATCGTTTTGGTGACTCATCTGAGCTGTAACATGATTTTTAATTGGTCACGGCAATACCGTATACTGTGGTAAACTGTGGAGGAGGTTTAATGGTATCAACATTTGGATACCGCCCAACCCTATTACATACAGCTGCTTTGACTGGTCGGGTCAGCCTGAATCAGGTATCTATTACTGACTATCATCAAGTCCACATTTATTGACAAATCACATCAGAGCAGTGTTGTTCTTATGTCAAGAAGACTGTGTGATATTATTTAGCCACACAGAGGAAGAGGCGGGTCAGGCGGGAGATGAAGAGTGGGTGTGTGAACAACATAGGCTTCATTTGAAGCAGGTGCTGGCTTCACTGAATATTATGTGAGATGTATTGATGAATTAATGAGACAGTTTGACCTGATCGGTGACCTCAGAACAGGGCGATGTTTCTGCCTCTGGCTTGTATGACTGTTAGAGGAGAGACGTGTTGGTTTCCTGCCAGACTGTGGAGCGGTCCGTCTGTAGCGCAGACAGCTGAACAAAGAGCAACCAGGGAGCTGCGGGTTGTTTCAATGTTGGTGGAGAATCAGACGAACAGGAGTGACCGTGGCAGTTTACCAGCGCGCCCTGCACTGACACATTCACGGTCACCATAGAAACCACCGGCCTTGAAACAGCTCCCAGCCAATCGCTGCTGGAGGTGATGGTGACGGGCAGTGGCCTTGTCTAATCAGGACTCAGATAAAGAATCTGGAGTTCAGTAGTGGTTCACTCCCCCCCCCCCCCCACATCAGTGTGTTAGCTTAGCCTTCATTCGACTTCATATCTCTGTCTTCACACTGCAGCTCTGTGTGTGTTTGTGTAGCTCTCTTCCTATTTATCCTCCTAAGTGCCAACTGCAGTGTTCACTGTCTCAGAGAGGAATACAGTTTTCATTCAGAGAGAGAGAGAGAGGTTTTCCTCAGCTGTATATTTATAGATGTGTGTACTGTATTTTATGAATATTCTTGTACAAGTCTATAACTGAAATCTAATTATTAGGAGACACCAGGTTTAACCTGTTCAGTGTGCAGCATCTAAAGACAGGGAAACTTTATTTATTAAGCTTTTTTTTTTCACAAAGTGCTTCAAACATAAAAACGCAAAGCAACACAGGAGCAGCAGGAATAAGTAAAGCAGAAGAACTACCAAAGTAAAAAGCAAAGATGAAATTACGGATGTGAAGAATGAAAAAGCTGATTTATGTGGAGCCTGATCTCCTCACTCAGGACTCAAACACAACAGGATGTCAGTTTGGTCCACAGTGTTTTAAGTGGACATGTGAAGACTGAGGAGACGACATCCAGAGGTTAAACAGGTGAAATATGATCAGATTTCTGGAGCCAGTCTGAGTCCAGCAGCTGCAGGGAACAGAGAGGCTTCTGGGAGAGACATGTAAACAGGAAGTTACAGTAATCAACGTCCGATGAGATAAATGTGTGAATGAGCATGTCCATGTCGTGACATCAATCAGTTGATTTGGTTGATTTTCTGCTGCTGGTGTAGATCCTGTAGGTTGCGGCTTCAGATGCGAAAGCCCCCGGTCTGACGGCACCGGGTCAGTGGGCTGACTGTAAACACACGTGTGACTGTGGCGGGCTCGGGACTGTGACTGTAAATGGTCACATAATGGGACCAGATGGGTCTTGTTTACGTTCCACTCCAGTGCTTTGATGTGAGCATGCTGCTCCGTCCTCCCTGCAGACGCCCGCTGACGGTACTGCAGTCTAACATGGAGCCGCTCTCGGGACGTCTGAGACACACTGACTGAGCTGTAGATCTGAACCTGCTGCCGCACTCAGCATCTGGATAGGTGACGCCAGATGTTGGGAGCCCGTGGTCATTCACCTGTGTTGGATTTGTCACATATAAATACCAGATAAAACATCTCCACAGTGGACGGTGGGTGGGAGGATGGTGGAAGGAGTCCAACACTGAGGATGAGGCTGTGAACCTGTAGCTGCTGGAGCCAGATAAGGTCAGAGCAGATTCCTGTCAGCCACATTCTTCAGGTGGAGGGGACGGTCCTCAGGTTGTGCAGGTTTGTAATCACATAAACCATCACTGTGAGCTGGGGGAACCTGTACAACCTGAACACTGTGATGTCTGCTGCGCTCACCACACTCCTTTTATTTATACAAGTTTTATTATTATTTTGCCCCAAACTCTGGAGGTTAGAAGAGAACAACATAAAATCCCACACACCAGCTCCTGAAAACATGCTGCTCTTATTTATCACATCATGGTGTTTACCAGGGCTTTTTATTCATCCTTCAAATACCAGAGCCCCCACCCCATACCCTTGGTTGTGACCAGTGTGAGTTGTAAGTAACCAGGCCGTGACCTGTGATGTAAGGGGTCACTGTCAGAGCAGCGAATCCTCTGCAGCTCCTGGATTAACGACTGGACTAATGACGTTGACACTGAAAAACTGTCTGATCTCCATTCAGACACTGTAACACTGGCGTGTGCCCATGCGGGCGCGTGTGTTTGTGTGTGTGGGAGAGAAAGTTCTGTCCAGAGATTAAATGATTTATTTGAAACTGTCAGTGTGTTTCTGTTGGTGTGTGACTGGCTCTGTCAGGTCATAGGTTTCCACAGACACTAAATTACCTCCCCCTTCCATGGTGCTGTTGTACTGACTGCTGCTAAATGGCATATGTGTGGTGCTGGGTTTCCGTTTTCCGGTAATTACCGGACTTTGACTGGTAAAATCTGCCTATGTCACGTATTTTTTAACCTCTCCGGTCAAAATGTCCGGTGAAAATATTCCCTCTAAGCACAATTTGAATCTTATTAAAATGGGCACTTTCCACATGTCATTTTATTAAAAAAAAACAACAACTGAATCTTATTTTTTATGAATGTGTAGGCCATGCACTGCACAGTACAACAATAGCGGGAGAGGTCGGACATGTCAAAACAAGCAAATCTTAAAAACTATTTTCTGAAACCAAACAGGTCTAAGAAGAAGGATTATGATGAGTTTTATTGCATCTATATTTCAAACGCATAGCGAACGGACATTATTTGATTTCAAGTTGGCAGCACACAGCGTTATTGAAATGGTATGAGCCAGTCCATAGGCCTATGTGTTTTTTGTTTGTAACGTGGGAGGGCAGTCCCTGTGACACGATAAACGGACGTATGCATGTTGTGCATCACCTGTAAGGACGGCGCTGCACTCTCTCTCTCGGTTCACCTGTAACTCACCTGCAGCTGACCAAGCTGAGTAGCTCTGCTGTTCATCTCTCTTTAACTTGGCTGCACTTTGTACAAAATAGTTCAAAATGTGAATATCTAACAACCATCAGGGCGCCGATTAGCTGAGGCAGAGCTCAGTGGAGTGGATTTGGCTGCACAGCTTTAGCAGAGTGTGTGTGTGTTTTATAACATCGGCAAGAAAAAGAAAAAGAAACATTGTCAATCATCCTCTCAATCGCCAATAGAGGATCGGTTCATTGGTCATCAGTTAACAGTTATTAATTGGTTAACGAGTGCTGGTTATAAAATAGGTCCTATATTCAGAATGTGCATCCCTGTTTTCAATAAAAGATTATAAATTGACATGCCCTGATATCATTCTTATATAGCCTGCATGTCATTTATCATTTTAAGCTCAATAAATTCAGATAATATTTGACCGGAATGTCTGGTAAATTGAAAACCTGCCGGTCACGTTGTCCGGTGCCACTTTTTTCTAGTGGAAACCCTGGTGTGGTGCAGTGTGATCACGGAGCAGCAGCAGCAGAGCTATGTTAATAATGGGAGAGCGAGCTGAGTCGTCCTCGTGTAAACTCTGTAATCAGATTATGTTTAAAGGAGGAGAGGAAGTGAGCTTCATGTGTTACTGGTGGCTGTAGTGTGGACCACTCACTGCCCTGTGTTTCGTTAAGATGTGCTGCTGGGCCACAGTAAAGCTGCACTGAACGAACGCAGTGAGAGGTGACGCTCCCACCGAGGTGTAAATCAGCCTATGTAAACACCCTTGAAGTTGGTTTAGTTTTCTTCCCTTAGTTCAGTAAACACTGTCAAACCCGTTACTCCCCTCTCTCAATTTAGCCATGTTTTCTAAGGTTACACTGAGAATCAACGTGTGCTCTTTGAAACTGTTCAACAAGTCGACTACGTACAGTAAAGGAGAACGCCCCTGTTTCTTGGAGTCAGGGAAGTTAATGGCAGCAGTTTGTTCACATGTTTCAGTTAATTTACGTTAATAAAGCTTTAGGTCAAAGGTGACGCAAGTTTAGAGTTTATCTGCCCCTTAGTGGTTAAAACTGTCCCACAATTCATGTAACCAAGTTATTGAGAAAGCAAGGTCACTGCAGCAGCGCCAGCGATCAGCCGATTGATCAGTTGATTGATCAGTGAACTTTGATTATTTAAGTTAAAAAACAAGCGCATGGATTAGGTTTCCTAAACGTGAAGATTTAATGCCTTTCTGTGTCCGATAAAACCAGATTTTTGGATCCATGATCATAACTAATTGATCATTATTTTACACACAAAAGCAGTGTTTCCCCCAGAAAATGTGTTAGTTAAGGTGGTGTCTGTCCTGTTGGCGGGGGGTCGGTGCGCCTTATTAAGTTTCGCTTTCACCATGCGCGCTGCTGTTATGCATGCGCGCTTCTCTGTGGTGTGTAGAGCAGGGGTCTTCAACGTTTTCCAGGCCAAGGACCCCCAAACTGATGGAGAGATGGGGCGGGGACCCCCTACTTATATACAGTATATTGTATAAAATTGTGTTTTATATTTAACTGGTCCTGTAGTGCCATACAGGGCCGTTGTATAGGGGAGAAAGGTGATGATCATTATAGGGGCCCAGCGCCCAGTAGGGCCCACAAAAACCCCAGTAGTCTAATCTTTGTATGACTGAATTATTCTGCATAAGACCCTGACTGATACTCATAGGAATGCTGCATTAGCATCAAAACAAAGTAGGCTAAATAAGAAATGATAATAGATACGTAAAAGTGGAAAAGTCAGGGGGCAGGGGCCCACTTTAGTATACTTTCAGGGGGCCCAGGATTCCTAGCAACGGCCCTGGTGCCATATGCCAAAAGTACCATGTTATCACGCTTTTTTTAGGAGTTTGGCTGGTCATGGGACTTTTCGAAGGGACTTACATAAAAAACATATGCCATGCCATCTATGATCACAACAGGTCACAACTACGCTCGTGGTAACTGAACGCTGCTACTACACCAATGAAAGAATTACTAAACCATAAAAAGACAGAGAAAACAAAGCAGTGTTTCCCCAACTTTGTTTTTTTCTCTGGCTTTTTATGCATTTATTTTGAAAGGGCAGCTGGAGAGAGACGGGGACGCGGAGAGAAAGTGAGAGGGGGGATTGACACGCAGCGATGGGACTGTCGGAGGGTCGCTGCAGCGGCCGTGCTCTACCAAGACATATGACGCTCGCGACTCACCCCCAATCGTCAGCACCGCGGTCACCGGGGCTGATTCTGAGAACTTTTACACCGGGCGCGCCGTGTCATGTCTCGGTTCCACGGAGCGTTTCAGTGACGGCCTGACGCTGCTGCATTGTTGCTGCGCTATGAGCAGACGTGGCGGCGCGCGTTAATGTCACCGCCGTGTGTGTGTGCTGTGAATATCGCTACATTTTTATTTTTTTAAGACGTTAGTTTAGGCGGCAGCTCTTTGTTGTTAAGGCGGCCGCCTTAACAGGAAAGCGCTGCGGGAAACCCTGCAAAAGGATTGATTGATTAATAGCGAGAATAATCTGTAGTTGGCCTGTGAGTTTGTGACGTTGAAGAACAGGAAATAGTGGACAAGGCGGGCGCTAAAGGGTTAAGAGACGTCAGACCTAGTGACTCTGGGAAAGGGTTAAAACCAAGGCAGCTGTAAGTGGGACAGGACGACTTCCTTTTAAGGCCTGAAGTCTGTGGAGAGAGGAGAGAGAGGGGGAGAGGAGAGAGGGGGGTGAGATAGTGGGAAAGAGAGGCAGAAAGATATTAGAGAGAGAGAGTTATTGTGGGAGGGAAACAGAGTTAGATAATGGGAAAGGTAAAGAGAGCAGAGAGGGAGTGTTGGTGGGAAACGGGCTGAAACAGAAACAGAGCAGAGCGTGAGAATAATGGAGGAGAAAGAGAGAGAAAGGGAGGTATAGACAAGAAAGAGGGGGGCAGAGAGAGAAGCTAGTTTCTTGGCAAGGATGGAGAGAAAGAATGACGTAGACTCGTCCAGAGAGCGGGAAAAGGACAAATAGAGGGATGGGCAAGAGAAACATAAAGAGAGAGCGTCGTAGAGAAATGAGGAAGTGTGTGATGGAAGAGAGGAGATGTCAGGACAAAAAGTCCATCAGAAAGACAAGTGATTATTAACTTGAGTGATGCCATGGACCCCCACTGTTCATCTGTCACAAAGGAAATCTTATGTGTTAGGTGTGTAAAGGTGTAATACTCTCATTCAGAGGGGTGGATGTATCTGTGTGTTACTCAGTGCTGTGAGATTCTGTAGCTTTGTGTCAGTGTTTACAGCTTCAGTGTAATAAAGTTGATGTTCACACAGGTTCTGACTGTGATAAATCAGAAACTCCTCTGTCTCACTGTTCACACTGTTCACTCATTAACCTGAGAGCATGTAAACCTGTTCAGACGTGATGGATCAGATCGGGATCATCACAGATACAGATGTATTCATTATCAGTAGTTGTCTCACCTTATCAGTGACACTGACTAATCTGGTCAGACTGTCTCTCCTCCTCCTCCTCCTCCTCCTCCTCCTCCTCCTCCTCCTCCTCCTCCTCCTCCTCCTCATCTCTTAACACCTCCTTGTCTCTGTGTTGCTGTAAATATTGCGATCAAATATTCAGGTGTGCATATTAACCATAGTTCTGTTTATCTGTTTATCGTGCATGTTGACATTGCGATGAAAATAAGATTAATTGTGCAGCCCTAACTCTCATGTTAAACCAACACTAAGTAACTTTTCAACCTCCATATAATATTTTTCAGAACCTTTGTGATGGTACATCGACTTACAACAGGTTGTAATAGAAACGTATTGGCTCCGCCGCCCGGACTACAGCTTGAAAACGTTGTAATGGGCTGAGGCTGGCCTGAAGTCAACAGGTCAGAGGTTTTCAGACATCATTTTACCCCGTTGACACCATGAACGAAGAGATACTGATTATAAGATCACAAAATAGGCAGATCAACAGGTCAGCACCGAGTTGTTGCACACGACCATGGATGTATTATAATAGATCCATGCACACGACTAGATGCGCGATCAGGATGTTTACACTACGCACTAGTGCTCATGGGAAATGGGGTCTTCCTTCAGGCAAAACACTACTGCTTTGGTCCACTGGCGCTGCCAAACTCAACCAAAAATGAAAGCTCTTTAGTATTGCTTTGAAATGTCCAACCTTAAAGCAGAAATAAACATGTTTTCATCCTGATACCTTTGTGACGACTGTTCACAGAACTCGCCTGTTTTACACTTTATTCAGACGCTGCCTCTTTAATGACATATCCACTACAAACTAATATCTCCGCTGAGCTATACCCTATTTGTATTAGCCAGGAGTCAGGTGCTGCAAAGATGCTGATGGTGGAGCAACTCACTCTGAGCTTCAGGAAGCTATTGGTAGAGTCACACTACACTCTGTGATCTGGCCTCCTAGATCCTCTGGAGAAACCAGAGAGTGAACCTGGGTGAGTTTGATAGTCAGGTCCTCAGTTAAACCTCTGTCCTGCAAAAGCTCCGCTGAACTTTGCTCTGGCTTTAGGGCGTCCTGAGGCATTTCCTATAATCCTCCTGCGTGGTTGAGGATTTGAAGCGCTCTGCTCTGCTCCCTGTAAGGTCTGCTCTCTCGCTGACCACAGTAGCATGTAGTATTTCTTCACAGTGACATGTCATCTCCTCTCCCAGCTGACTCTCACATGACACAGCTGCTGGCATGAAGCAGCACTGATGATGATGATACACATTATCTCCCAGTGGACGTGATGAGGGAGAGTTCATGTTATTCAAAGTCTAATCCGTCTGAATATTCAGCACTTTGACTCTGTTCAGTCTATTTGTTAAGACCCCAGTCTGCTGGAGGCAGTAATTGACATCTGTATGACACTCATCATTTGTGTCTGGTGTGACGCACCTTAGCCAGCAGACATGACACGTCAGCACAGGCGATGCCTGCCTAGTGCCTAGCCCACCTGTATATTCACCTAGAGCAGCCCAGAGATATCACCAGGTCTAAGTTAGATAACTAAAGTTAATCGTAGCGAGCTAGAGATAACATGAGCTAATTGGATGCAATACAATAGACAGATGCTCATACCAATTTCAGTCATCATGATCATCATTTTCATAAAAACATATTTTAATCAACCTGTTAGAAAGCAGCTTGTTCATAGTAAAGCTAATGTCGAGCACCACCGAAAACAGAAAAAACAAGGAAAACCAGTTTCTAAACAGTTAAGGGTTGAATGTACTTTTACTGGGTATACAGTACATGATGTTTGCAGTGTCAACACACCTGTCACCTATGCAGCTCATTGCTGTTAGAACAAGAACACTGAGCTGAGCTCACAGATAAAAGAGTGAACCGCAGCGCTGAAATAAGTTTGAAAAACAATGTCACAGATCCAAGTGTCTCACAGGACTCGGAAAGCTGCAGAAACAGGATGTGACACAATAGTGGTTTTATCTGGATTTTCCTGTTTCAGTCATTGTTTGAAGCCAAAATCATAATGGACACCAAAATAATATGACTAGCTCTGTTCTCACCTACAGTGATATATATACATGTACATCATTTAAATCAGTGACAGGCTGCGGTGTTATTGTGTATTTGCCATTTATTGTGCATCTGTGCACGTTCTCACTTTGAGGTGTGTGATTGTGTAAGTTCACTCCACGGACAGCCATGTGTTTTAAATCAGACTTTCATATTGTCCTGGTGTTGTGGAGTGGAGCTGGAGCTGCTGAGCTCAGCAGTTACACCTGATATACAGAGACTCTGCTGCAGCAGGTTCATGTCTCACGGTGCTGAGGAGAGAGGAGGAGGTGAAGGATGTGAAGACGACAGGTCGTGAAGAGAAACGGGAGGTGAAGCGGTGAAAGAAACGCCACAATTCACCGTCCAGCGACTGCAGATATCTGCAGGAATTTATATGGTGTTGTCAGGCTTATATGTTTATCACGCATGTATTTCACAGTTACAGTTGAGTACAGTTACAGGAGCCCCTCGCCCCTCCTCTGGAGTGTGTGTGTGTGTGTGTGTGTGTGTGTGTGTGTGTGTGAGACACGTGAGGGAAGCTCGCCGCTCCATAACTGACCCTGCTGTTATCAATCATGGCCTCGGGGGTGGGAGGGCGGGGGGTTTCGTAGACAGATGGTGGGGGCTGTTGCTGAGGAGGAGAACGATGGGGAAAATGGAGAGATTGTGAAGATGGAAAAGAAAGAGCAGTGAGATGGAGGGAGAGAGAAGAAGAAGAAGTGTTTGTTACTTTAACTGGATGAATTTAGTAACACTGAAGTGTGACAGACGTACACACACAGTAAGTTAACCCCCAAAATATGACATGAATCCAAACGACCAGCAGATCACGGACCGTGATGAGTCGACTCGCTGCCAACAGACATTTTAAAACCAACCCTTCCTGTGTCTGTTGAGGAAGTGAAGTGATGAGAGAATCAACGGTAGCAGACAGACACCAGAGCCTGAACCTCTTGAGCTGCTGCTTCCTCTGTTTAACTCCATCTAATCCAGAATGACACCGTCTCCGTCTCCGTCTCCGTCTCCGTCCCTCTCTGAGACACTTTTTAAATCAAATCAAATCAAAATCAGAGTGTCAGATATTGAGATGTGCAGTTACTGAGGAGCTGAAGCCTCAGTCCTGATCTGGATTTAGTCTGTGAACGAATGTAAGAGAATCAATGAAGCACCAGGAAGTGATTCACTGACTCTCTCACTCTCTCTCTCTCTCTCTCTCTCATTCTCGCTCTCTCTTTTTTTTCCCTGTCAACCCCCCTCAGCTCTCTCTGTCCTCCCCCTCTCCTCTCTTCTCTGTCTCTCCATCTGCTAATGTTGTTATGGCAGTGTGTGGGTGTGTATGGAGGGGATGCAGAGAGTGGAGAGGGGGGGGGGGGGATCTGCCACTTGTTAGAAGCTGGATAGAGGAGGGGAGGGGGGGTGAAGAGGGGTAGTGTTGTTATGGCAATGAGATTTTCTTTGTATTAGGTTGCCAAGGCAACTTCAGGCATACACTTAATACAACCACCCCCCTCCCACCCCCCATCACCTCCTCCCAGCCACATGACTGTAGGGAAAGCACTTCACACATTTCATACTCAGACTCACACACACACACAGTCTCCATTGTGTCCACCTGCTCTCAGCTGCTGCTCCACACCACGACTCCCAACACGTTGAATTCAAACAAGTTGCACAGACAAACTGTCTTGATGTTTGTTCATGTCGTGTGTTTTCTTCACCTCACCTGATTCTGAGTTATAACATGTGAGCAGCAGGTAGACCCTGAACTCACCTGAGCTGGAACATTTACACTTTAGTTTAGTTAACTGGACAAAGCACAAATATAAATGCTGTATATACACTCACACAAAGTCATTAAACAACACACAATGTCAAATACACAAGACATGTAGAGGAGAACAGACCCACAATATCTAGCAATATCTACAAGAATGAATCAGGATCAATGAGACAGAAGTTTGAACTGTTGAAATCATATAACAAATTTTTTAGATCAAATACATTAATAAGAAAAACACAAAGCAGGAAAACAGAGAAGACAGGAAACTGGAATGGGGAAAATGTGGAACTAATTACAATGTAATTTAAAACAAAGCTCTGGGTTTGTGAAGAAATAAAGCGTGTGTGTGTGTGTGACGTGTGTGAGAGAGAGAAAGATTGTGCTGCCCACGGTGATTTGACCTGCTCAGGAGTTTGACTTGGATCAAAACAAATCATTTTAAGCAGTTTGGTATGTGTCCTCTCAGTCGGCGACCATTTTCCCATAATGGAGTTTGAGAGAGAGGGAGGGGAGGGGAGGAGAGCATGAAAAGGTGGAAGAAAAAGGAAGTTTCTGAAATCATTTTCTAGGTTTTATCCTGGTGGTTCACACCTGGTGTTTCCTTGTACACCTCCGCTGACAACTCTCTTCACAGGGAACATCCCTCCCTCCCTCCCTCCATCCTTCCTTCCTTCCTTCCATTCTCCCTCCTTCCTAATGAGGATACGAGTGTGTGGGTGTTCCCCCCCCGGGCATTAGGATATATAGCTGAGTGACCACTGCTTGTATATGAGGCCGTACAACCACCCAGATGGCTGTAAATAAAACTGGAACAATGTGAAATGAGTTTGTTTAGAAAGATAAATGCTCCTGGTGTGGTGGTGTTTAAACATGGAGTCATGGGGACCGGAGCTTCAGGTCAACAGATGACTAATGGCTGTGAGCTGCTCTGATGGTAAAGGACACTTCTCTGTTCTCTGAGGACACATGACTCACTCATATACCCATGAATAGTTTCATCCAGAGGGAGGGGGGGGGGGGTTAGAGGTGGGGGGTCAGGTCAGGTCAGTTTCACCGCAGTGATCTGTGGCTGTGGCGCTAACATGGTGGAAACATGCAGATATAATGAGATTTAACAAACACGGTGGCCATAATTTTGGCGCCACACGTCTGGATCATCAGTCCGTCGCCACAACAACGCGATGATGCCCAAGAGGAAAGACGATGTCAACAACATCAGCATCAACATGAACAGGAAGAAGCTCCGTTGACGATCAGCAACAACAGGTGTTTCAGTGCCGGCGGCGGTTACACTCGTTGTTTTCATACCGTTAGTCACATTCTGTACATATATATACACTCATTCATTCATATTGTGTGTAAAACCAGTATTTGTGTTATACACGACACCATCGGTATATTGAGTGAGGGAGTATTGAACTGCGTTGGGGGGTGATCGGCTGATCTGAGCTCAGTGCTGAGCGAGGGAACGGAGTTGAACTCTGAGCATCTCCATGGCGACCAGGGACGGTCGAGTGTATGTGCGAGTGTCCCCCAGGCTCCGTCCTCACAGCCCACATCTAATGGACTCTGACAGGGGGGTAATAAGGTGTGTGTGTGTGTGTGTGTGTGTGTGTATCAGCAGTCAACTACTATGTCCGTGCTGCGTGTAACAGCTCGGTGTTAGAAAGCAGGTGTTTAGAGCTCTGACCTCACCCACTGTGTGTGGAAATTAACACCCTACACACACACACACACCTGACGAGCTGTACCTGACCACGTAGGAATGAATTTTGTCCCTTTGTTCTTTGTCTTCAGGTGTCGTCATGAACGTTGAGGATGATGATGATGATGATGATGGCATCAAACTGTCCCCCTCAAATAAAAACCCTGATGTTAACATCCCCTCTCTCTCTCTCTCTCTCTCTCTGTCTCTCTGCAGCGCCACCACCCAGCAGATTCAACAGGAGAGTGTCAGGTAAGACACTTGTGTGTGTGCTCACGTGTGTGTGTGTGTGTTCACCTGTGTAAGTGTGTTTGACGTCATGTCCCTTCATGTAATCCACACCAGGAATGTCACTACTCACAGCTTGTGTGTCAGTGATGCGTGTCTGGTTAAATGTGAGTAGATGGAGTAGAGTTGTCGTCGTCGTCGTTTATGTTTATTTCGATCACAGCATCAAAATGTATTTATTTTTTTACAAAACCGGGTTCAAGGTAGTTAACAAAATATAGCTGTTTTTTTTCCCAACTCTTTTTATTGATTTTCCTCATTTTGAACATAAAACATTTCAGACACTACAGACACAATACACATTTACACGTACACATTTACATAAAAAGGTCATTTAAGTTGTATTAACTTATGTATCTCAAAATGAAAAATAGACAGATGAAGGGGATTAATAAAAAAAAAAAGGATTATACGTACTCAAACATGTATACACTCTTCCAAAGTAAAAAACAAAACAAAAAACTAAACAGAGACAGGAATAAAAATAAATAAATAGAATAAAAGAAAAGAAAAGAAAAAAGTTCTTTCCTTCTATTAAGAGCATTTCTATCACTTGCCCTCAGACTAAAAATATAACTGGTTGAAAAGGGTTTCGGCTAAAGTGAAGCTTATAGCTGCCGAATCCATTTCGTTACAAAACCATAAGCAGTCTAATGAGAAAGCCAAAATTCTACATACATGCATACATACATAGTACACAATACGTCCCCCACCGACAATCCTATAACTATCCACAAACCTACACAACTCAGAAACACAGTGTGTGTTGTTGAGCTGCAGTGAGCTGAGCCCTCTGGGCCACCGTAGGTCTGTGGCAGCATCAGTGACACTAAACTGTACAGGTGTGCGTCTATGGGGGTCTTGGGCGATGTGGTCTGAGTACTAGATAAAAGTGACATGTTCCCGCCCGTCGTCATAGCTGACGGTGATGATGTAATGATGACATGTTCACACAGAGGTGTGTGTGAGAACACGATGGTCCTAGTGAGCTCTCTGCTCCTCATAACAGTGAAGAAACAGCTGTGACACCAACCAAACACAAACGTCTGTGGTCGCAGAGGCAGGTCAGAGGTCACGACCTCTGTGTGGGGTGTTCACACTCAGAGAGTTAGTAGCTGCTGTTTATGAGCTCTATTATTATTAATCTGATTTCACATGTTAACACCTCACAAGTCACACACTCCCAAATATGATTGGTATGAACACCAAGATAAGACACACGCATGCAGGCGCACGCTCCGTGTGCTGACAGTCATGTGAGACACTGTGATCATGTGAAAGGACCTTCAGTTAGAGTTAGAGATGTTACTGTGTCATGTCCTTAGCCACACCTCCTCTTGTAGTGAAGATGTTGTTCCGTCTGCTCCTCTCTGTGTTGTGTAACGTCTGTGCGTGTGTGTGTGTGTGAGAGAGAGAGAGTATTTTATTTTCTCTGGGAAATGCACTGGTTATTGAACTCATTAGTTACAATCATGCTAGAAAGGTTAATGTTAATTTCAGAGTAGGGCTGCAACTAACGATTATTTTTATTATCGATTAATCTGTTGATTATTTAAACGATTAATCGATTAGTTGTTTTTTGGTCAATAAAATGTTGAAAAATGTCAATCAGTGTTTCCCAAACCACAAGATGACGTCCTCAATTGTCTTGTTTTGTCCACAAACCAAAGAGATATTCAGTTTATTGTCATGAAGGAACAAAGAAGCCAGAAATATTCACATTTAAGAAGCTGAAATCAGAGAATTTTTACTTTTGTCTTAAATAACTACCCAAACCGATTATTCGATTATCAAAATTAGTTGACGATTAATTTAATAATTGATTATTGTTCGATTAATCGATTAAGTGTTGCAGCTCTATTTCAGAGTGAGGTTAATCTATATGTTTTAATTGGAGTTTTGTTTCAATTACACTTGTAGAAAACCCCCAAACAAAATGTCAGTGTTCAGTCTGAGGACATGTCTGTCTGTGTCTGTGAGTGTGAGTGTGTGTGAACTGTGTGTAAACATGTGTTAAATCTGTCCAAACTGTGTCCTCTTTCCAGTGTGTGCGGAGGCATTCAACCCAGATGAGGACGATGAGGACTCGGAGCCCAGAGTGGTTCATCCAAAGACAGACGAGCAGCGCTGCAGACTGCAGGAGGCCTGCAGAGACATCCTCCTCTTCAAAACACTAGACCAGGTCAGGGAGCCACTCACTCACTCACTCACTCACTCACTCACTCACTCACTCACTCACTCACTCACTCACTCACTCACTCACTCACTCACTCACTCACTCACTCACTCACTCACTCACTCACTCACTCACTCACTCACTCACTCACTCACTCACTCACTCACTCAAACTCTCTCCCTCTCCTCCCCCTCTAGGAGCAGTTCTCGGAGGTGCTGGACGCCATGTTTGAGCTGAGGGTTCAGCCCCAGGAGCACGTTATCGACCAGGGAGACGACGGAGACAACTTCTACGTCATAGAGAGGTAGGGGAGCAGAGAGCGGCTCAGTCAGCGTTTGCGACCCCTGACCCTGTGCAAGGTTAGATTAAAGCAGGACAGACACAGTGTTTGTTCTGTCTGTGTGACAGTAAATATTGATACATACATTAACCAACTCCTGTTCACACATGTGACCTGCTCCAGAGCTTCACATGAAGAAACATGAAATTAACATTAACATTTGAGTATCAATGTAAAATGAGATGGGGAAAAAATAGAATAAATAATCACATAGAAAAGTCAATAATACATAAAAAAAACAGGGAGACATTTGTGGTAACAACAGCATCTGAAGGAGGAGAGCCGAGTTTCAGAGCAGGTTTCTCTCTGTGAGGTGGTGATGAACAGTTGTGGGAGGAGGAGGACCGTCACCACCGTCGAGCTCATCACTGTGCGTGAAACCAAGATGGTGGTTTTTGACCTGTAACCCTACAGAGAGCGGGAGGACACGCCCCCCCCCCCCACCCCCCCCCCACCCAGTGGTGTAGCTGCTTGTTTTTCCTCCACAGCCTCAGTCTCTCTGACAGCTTCACTCCCCTCATCGTGTGTTATCAGCCTGTTCACACTCTGTCCATCACAGTGTCTCTAACTGGAGACGTGACCTTTACCAGCAGTGCTTCTACTGCTCCTGCTACTCCTCCCAGGGTTTCCCTGGCTCGTGGCTGTGAGGGGAGGCTAATGTCAGCAGTATGGACACACACACACACACACACACACACACACACACACACACACACACACACACACACACACACACACACACACACACACACACACACACACACACACACACACACGGTGGGATCTGGAGCAGCGAAAAGAGCCGGGCCTCCTCTGTAGAATCAGCAGTCCACTGTTTTACACTGAGCTTTGCTATCCCACCACACAAGTGATCATCATCTCATCGCCGTGGTAACAGTGGTAATCCAGTCAAACTAATTCTCCACCAGCAACCACGCAGCCAATGGGAAGAAAGGCTGTCTTTGATAATGACTGGTTAATCCTGACGAGCTACCGCACTGCCTATTACTCAGGTTTAATCTGGTGATACTGTGACACTGTTCATACAGATATACAACAGTTCATACAGATATACAACAGTTCATACAGATATACAACAGGCCGACACACCGTGTCCACAGGCTACGGATCAGTGATCAGTTAATTAGTCGTCTCTTTAAACCAGCTGATTGATAAACTAAACATCGATCATTTAATCATCTGGATCTAATTCCACTTTCCTGTTTTTTTCCCCCCCTCTGCCCCCACCCTGTCCCCACCCTGTCCCCTCTCTCTCTCTCTCTCTCTCTCTCTCTCTCTCTCTCTCTCTCTCTCTCTCTCTCTCTCTCTCTCTCTCTCTCTCTCTCTCTCTCTCTCTCTCTCTCTCTACAGGGGCGTGTATGACATTGTGGTAAAGGGAACATGTGTGGGTCAGTACGATAATAAAGGCAGCTTCGGGGAGCTGGCACTCATGTACAACACACCACGTGCTGCCACTATCGTCGCTACCCAGGAAGGGGCACTATGGGGGCTGGTAAGAAAACACTGTGTGTGTGTGTGTGTGTGTGTGTGTGTGTTGCTCTGTGGTCTGACCGTGTGTGTGTGTGTGTGTGTGTGTGTGTGTGTGTGTGTGTGTGTGTAGAGCTCAGCAGCTCTGGTTTAAGCAGTGAACCATTGTTAATACAGCTCAGGTAAATCTCTGTGTCAGAGCAGCTTCAGTCTAACAGCAGGTTGTTAAGAATGGAGCCCTGTTGTTTATGAATGGAGATGTGTTGATGCTGCCGGGGCGCCCCCTTGTGGCCAGACAGAGAACGACAGGCAGAGAAGAGCTGCTCTCGACTCTCATGTTTACATGTGTTTGTTTTTAGGACCGCGCCACATTTCGTAGACTCATTGTGAAGACCAACGCCAAGAAGAGGAGGATGTATGAGACGTTCATTGAGTCGGTGCCGTTACTCAAATCACTGGAGGTGAGTTCACAGTTAGCCGTGCAGCTAACAGCTAACGGTCGGTGGTGAACGGCGACCATTAACTCTGCTCTCCTCTCGTCCCCGTCTTGTCTCCAGGCGACAGAGAGGATGAAGATCGTGGACGTATTAGGAATGAAGCAGTTCTTAGATGGTGAACGTATCATCTCACAGGTGAGACACCACCTGGTGAAGAGTCTCACACATTTCTACTGAGCTGTTTCCATGGTAACCGTGTTTCCTCCTCCTCCTCCTCCTCCTCAGGGAGACAAGGCTGAGTGTTTCTTCATCGTGGAGTCTGGGGAGGTGAAGATCATGATGAAGAGTAAAGTGAGTGATGTTCCTATAACAGCTTTAGTTGAATTAATTTATGAAACCTGATCCTTCGCCTGAGCTTCGCCCGTAACCATGACACCACATAATAAACGGTGTGAATTTAAACCAAAGACAAAAAAGCATCAAACAACAGTTGAACTTCATCTGAGCTGAGCTCCCATCAAAACCACTGTGTTGTTTAGTTCTGCCTGGCAACAGCAGGAGCTCACCGCCTCTCACCTTTTCATCTTCTCCTCCTTCTCCCTCACTCCTCCTCACCCTTCGTCCTCCCTCCTCCTCCTCCCCTGCAGACGAAGGCGGACCATGCAGACAATGCAGAGGTGGAGCTAACACGCTGTAGCAGGGGTCAGTACTTTGGGGAACTGGCCCTGGTCACTAACAAACCCAGAGCTGCCTCTGCCTACGCAGTCGGCAGCGTCAAGTGTTTGGGTGAGTAGGAAACACCTCGTCGCTGTCATCAGCCACTGTGATTGATAAGAACTGTGAGGTTTTTTACCAGAACATGTAGAAGTTTTCATAGTGATTTGTTTCTAGGAAAATAGAACTGTTGAAGATGAATCAGGTGTGTAATTATTTAACGTGAGGTCACAGGTGAGGACTGATGCAGAGAACCAGCTCCACTTTTCCACCTCAGTTCACTCATCGTATAATTATTTCACCTTTTACATCAGATTTCCATGGAGATGAACAATATGAGTCAGTTTTTATGTTTCCCTGTGGAGCTTCCTCTGGGGTTCAATATTCAAAATGTAAGATTGTGGAAGATCTTCATGAAACAACAGGCTTTGTTAACTACGACTGTGATAAAGATCACATGGAGAGTGTTTACATCAGGATTTACTCCAAAAACCAAATGTGAGGGATGTGAAACTGATGTTTTGTAAGAGATTGTGTTAAAGTCTTAAAACCTGCAGGGTCAGTGAGGTCAGACAAGGTCACCTGCGGAGGTGGTAATGGACAGGATTAGTTTTAGTCACTATAAACCTGCCTGTGAAGCTAAATATTAGCTCGTCACAGTCATAATAACAGTCCTGTCTTTGTCTCCACCAGTGATGGTGAATGTGACACCTGTGTCTAAAGAGCCTCAGGACATTTCTACGTGTTTGTAGCTGTTATAATGTTTCAATGAGTTATGTCACTTCGAGCTTGTCAATGCTTCATGTGGAATTAAAAGCAATTAATATAAACCACTCGGCCAGCAGCAATCACACACTCATCATATATCAAGGCTGTGTGTGTGTTGAATGTGAAGTGGCTCCATTAATTGAGCCTCTACAGGTGAACAGCTCTTCACTGTTTGAATGAAAAACAATAGGTTTTATTATTGGTCCTTACACTCCCTCTCCCCCCTCCCCCCTCCCCCTGCAGTAATAGACATCCAGGCGTTCGAGCGTCTCCTGGGCTCCTGTAAGGAGATCATGAAGAGGAACATCGCCCACTACGAGGAGCAGCTGGTGGCTCTGTTCGGCTCCAGCATGGACCTGAGAGACTGAGCCTCCCACACACCTCCGTGCCTTCTACACACACACACAACATACACACACACACACACACAACATACACACACACACACACATCATGCACACACACACACACATCATGCAGTGGCTATACAGACTCATAATAAGCTTTACACAGTCGTGCAAACACATGATTTACAGTATCAACACCCACACACACATTTACACTGATCCTTATATAGGCACTGAGAGACACCCACTTCACTTAGTCTGGTCACCCCCTTGTGCACATACTAGCTCGATACACTCCATGATAAGCTCACTTTGTAGACACACACACACACACACACACAGACGGCTAGCTTAAGGCCACACATGTTGTTGTTTGAGCCAGCTTCAACCTCTCAGTATGAATGTCTTTGCTGTAATGACCTTACTACAGGTAAAGCTGTGCAAGGACATAACACACAAACACAAACACACATGCACGCACGCACGCACACACACCATACATGTTTAAATACACGTCATCATGCTTCATACGTGCAGGCTTTGCATTCACACAAGCACTTAAACAACTCCAAGTTGTTCCAATGAGCCTCAGCCAAGGACACATCAATACACACACACATATACATACATACATAAACACACACACACCAGGGTACAGATACAGTTTCTCACACTTGCAAAAACGGACACATTGTGGTTTAATGGAGACAAAAAAAAAAAAAACTTTAAAAATCTCTGAAAAGGAAAATGAATCAAAAATGCAAAAAAAATAAAAGTTTAAAGAACAGAGAAGTTTTAGAATCGTTTTATGAAAATAAAAAAACAGAAGCTTTGATAAAACATTATTTAAATAATAAAAAAAAGTGTTTCCTCTTCAGGAGGCTGGGGTGCAGACCTTTGTGAGCGCGCTCCGTTTCTTCCTCTACTGTTGTTGATTGAGTTGAGTTAGTGCTGGTGATTATTGCAGTACCACAGAAGAAGCAGTGAAAACAATAACAACCCTACATTTTCTGGGCCATTGTTATTCTGTCATTGACGCCACACTTCATTGTACTGAATTAATTATTAATGTATTGTTATTATATATTCATTTATTATTTTTGTTTTGCTTTGACCAATCCTGATAAATTCACCCTCCATCTCTGACAAAATGTAAAAACAGAAAAAGTTCTAATAAAAACAATAGTGCTTATTTCTCCTTGATTATCCTTGAATGAGTTGTCCTGGATAAAAAACTGAAAAAATAAAGCAAACATTTTGTTAAATTTCCGTCTCTTTGTGGCATCTTTACACAAACTCAGTCAAACTGATGTTGTTTCATGCTGTGACTCAGCTAAAGAGAGTCTGAGTTCACCTCCAAGTCTGACACTTGTCAGTCATTGATCTGAGCTTTTGGATTTTCAGGGTTGTTGGTGTCTGTTTCATAGGTCTGAGATCTGCAGGAGCTGAGCAGGGTGAAATGATGTTCGGCCATTAGACTGCCCCTACTACAAGAACCAACCTTTTAATTTTAATCCTGCCCTTTACTGATGTTTTATTTGTACTTTACATCTACTATTGTGTTTGTATGTATTTTTTTTCTACGAAGTTACTGACCTATGTGATGTTGATGAGAACATGGTGTTTGTGTTGACTGATATCTGTGATGATTTGTTGCTGAAGTCTGAACTATTCACTGTGAGAAAGACATGGGAGAATTCAGCAATGCAATATTTAGAAAGTAAAAAAGAAAAAGTGAAACAAGTGAGCAATTTAAGTTATTTAGATCATCATTATATTTTATAGACGTATTTAATAAATTTAGCTATATTTTTATATTATTTTTTCACATATTATTTTTTCCGAGCGGTGCAGATGTGTTTTATTTGTTTCGTCCCCCCTCCCACCACAGGGGGGCGCTCTCAACAGCTCAGACCGCCGTTGAGATTCAAAGGAGCACTTCCGGCTCCAGGGGCGGCTGATCTCCCGATGGAGCTGATCTGGGAACAGATTTGATTGACGACCGTCGGCTGGTGTATTTTCGTGCTGAGAGTCAGAGCCGACCTCAGATCAGCTGTCGGTCCAACCTGGAGCTGAGAGGCGCAGCGGCACCACCGACCAGCCACCGACGAGCGGCGGCACGAACCAACATGTAGGTACCGGGAGAAGGCGGAGACCGGGGGGTTAGTTGTCTTTAATGACCGGTGGAGACACGGTTCATCCGTTCAACCGGTGTCACTACGCGGTGTGTGCTGACACGTGAACGGGAAGCCAACGAGCTGGCGGCGGCTAGCGCGTAGCCCAAACTCCCGCTCCGCTGACACTTCAGCAGCAGCAGCAGCAGCAGCAGCTTACCTTAAATGGAAGTAGAAGAGGAGGAGGAGGAGGAGGAGGAGGAGGCGGTGAAGTGAGTCTGTTTAAAACGGAGGAGGGAAAACAGCAAACATCAGCTCGAGCAAACGTACAGTCTGAGTGTTTCTCACTGGATCAAGTCAGATCAATTCATGATAAAAGGGGAAAAAAAGTTATTCCATAGATAGATAGATAGATAGATAGATAGATAGATAGATAGATAGATAGATAGATAGATAGATAGATAGATAGGGGTCCATGCCTATGTTCCCACAGTTCTAAGATTTTTCTCAAAATTAGGCCCTATGTTCCCACTGGATTCTCTCTACCTACCTGGACTCTATCTATCTGGCCTGGCTAGTCTGTACCGGGTCTTTTTTACTAAACTTAACCAACTCTTTTCTTCATTGCCTAAACCCAACCAATGGTGGGACATAGGGCCTAATTTTCAGTGACAACAAAAGTTAGAAATGTGGGAACATAAGGCTGTGGGAAGTGGGAACATAGGAATGACCCCGATAGATATCAGACTGAGTCCTGAATAACACACTGTGAAATATGATTATTAGAACAAGTCACAAATCTGAAAAAGGATGAGGTGCATAAAGGTGCAAGTGAATCTGTCCTGTTACAATCAACTCTTCGATCACTGACGAACAGGGATGGACACTGATTTATTGTAGTGTAGTCTGGCTGTACTGTACAAAGTAACAGTACATGGAAGTGTGTGTGTGTGTGTGTGTGTGTGTGTGTGTGTGTGTGTGTGTGTGTGTGTGTGTGTGTGTGTGTGTGTGTGTGTGTGTGTGTGTGTGTGTGTGTAACTAAAAGTGAGTAAATGTACTTGGTCTCTCTCCAACCTTGTCGGTGAAGCTGCTCCTCTCTGATAATAGCTATATTATATTATTATTATTCTCAATAACGATAAATATTTACATTTTATTCAGTCACCTGGCCACAGAAACAGGTTTGAAACAGAAAAAACAGTAATGAATTGATGTTTACTGTTATACTCTGTGTATCGGCCACAGTGCTACTGTTGCGCGGGCGGAGCAGAAAACTTTCTTGATGTAGTTTTAGTCTTTGAGTCTTGTACTGCGCCTGCGCACAGCTTCAGTCAAAAGGAGCAAAATAATCATCTGTAAAGGACGGTGAAGCACGTTACAGTCTCGACTCGGTCAAGCGAAAGTTAATGATCAGTTTCTGCCTTTTTACACGAGAAATGTGATTTAGAGAGACCGTTTTACTATTTACAAGGGAGAAGGGTGGCCAAAGACGGTTTTGGGGTGGCCTCGTCCGCCAAGTTCCCACAATGCACTGCATGACAGCAGCGACGAATTATTGAATTAAGATGAAGTTGATGGTTTTAAACTGAGTTGTGAAAGGTCCGCGGTTTGTTTTTCGGGGCAATAGAGACCGTTTAAGTAGAACAAGTTAAGTTAAAGTAGTACAGTTTAACTTGGGAATGCAGGTATGTTTTTGTGGAGGAGATACTAGGAACCCTCACAGAGAGGACTGAGGCGGAGCATCGGACCCGTCCCTTCATAAATTGTTCTGTAGTACACTCTTGTTTCCCTTCATATCGTATAAATTTTTCGCCTTTTACTAAAGATTTCCGTGGAGAGGAACACTAAGAGTCTTTCTCAATTTTTTGATGCCCTGCTCACGCGGGGCTTTCTCTTGTGTTTAAAGAAAAGTATGGAAGGTAATGCATATTTGGGATAAGCGTTTGACACAGTATCTGATCTAATAAAGTTTTGCACCATGTTGACAAGCGGTAACGTTGGTATTGATCGTCGACATAAATAATAATATACTGACTGACCTGAATAGAGCTGCATGGCAACGCGCCATCAAGTCAGTATATCATAATGGGCGATAATAACTTTCCTGATGTAGTTATTCTGTGAGGTGTGCACTGCGCTTGCGCAGAGCTTCAGTGAAAACGGCAGCGAAAAAAACTGCACGATAGTGATTCGACACCACCGATTCGGTCGATCGTTGTTTAGCAATGGTTATCTGCATTAGGGCTAGGGATAAGAAGTTATTTTGTGGTTTTGCTTTGCTTGTGTTTAAAAGAAGAAAAAAAAAGTAGAGGCGTGTCCTCGGCCGCCATGTTCCCACAATGCACAGCGCGGCAGTAGATGAATGAATATGTTCGAGTTTTTATACTGAAATGTGGTGAAAACTGGTTTGTTTCTGGCGCAGAAAATAATTTTATTTTTATTTTATTATTATTTTAGATAAACACGTAGACTAGAGTTTTTTTTTATTGCCGACGTGATAATGAACCATGACCGAGAGGACTGGTGCAGAGGACCGGGTCAGTCTCCTTTACAGTAGACGGCAGTACACTCTTGTTTCCCTTCATATCGTATAAATCTTTCGCCTTTTACTAAAGATTTCCGTGGAGAGGAACACTTAGAGTATTTCTCAATTTTTTGATGCCCTGCTCACGCGGGGCTTTCTCTCGTGTGAAATGATAAATCCATATGCAGTTAATCTCCAATAGATGTATGTCTCTACACATTGCCATGATCGACATCTCCAGCACCCCCTAGTTGTTGCCCCTGGGCATTTGAACTAAGAAACATAAAGTCTTGTTAATCCATTATCAAAATTATACGTGACGGACGTGAAACTGATGTTTTCTATATGACACAGAAAGAAGCTCCACATGCTGAAGATAGACACCTTTTAATTTTAGCATGTACAAACCTATTTTGTAGGTTTGTGTCTTGCTCAAGAGCCCTTAAGGGTGTGGAAATATATATTTTTCCCACAGCAGAATCAGTGACACATTGCATTAAGATGCTGCCCAGAGACGTCAGATGTTGTCTGACATGTCAATCATTAGTCTCCTGTCATCTCTTGTCACTTCCTGTCATTGCTGCAGCTGTGAATGAGAGGGAAGCCTTGTGTGTTTTTATCGTTGTCGGACAGTTCGTCTTCGTTTTCTGTGTAATCAGCCACTTGCCAGTTTCCTGTTGCATCTGTCCAACATCCTTTTTCTGCTGCATATCAAGATGCTTCAGTGTGAAATGTGAAACAGTGTTGGAGTCAGACCCAGACTGGTAACTGTCCCAAAGTCACTGTGAGTTACTACTTTAATTCTAGTTGTTGGTTTCTTCTCTTTCTTTGTTTTTAATGGTTTTATTTGTGTTGCTCTCTATGACAGTAGTTTCATCTCAGATGCTGCAGTTTTAGAGGTTTAGTTCAATGTTGTTTCTTTTCTGAAGCTTCTCAGTATCTCTTCTCTGTCTCCCAATGTTGTCAAGTTTCAGCGTAAAATGTTGGGACTTGAGAATTTCAGGCTTTTGCGCAAATTTCATGCTCCGCTCTAAGCGAGATAACACAGATTTTTATTAATCCTGAAAAAATTTTGTTTCTCAAGGTGAAAGTGACGCGTGAAACAAGAAGATCAATATAAAGCTAAAAAATAAGCCAAATATAAGATTTAAACACTGGTGGTATTCCGCAGTGTCATAATAAGTGTTACAGAAAATGGAAAATACTGAAGTTTAAAGCGTCAGTGATATTACTGTTGTTTTACATGAAGAGATGAACAACCTGCTAAGCTCAGAGGACTCAGTGTAACTGATGGTTCGTTTGTTGCAACTGCTCTTTCTTCAAACTCTGTGGTGAGATGTGTCAGATAAAAGTCAACTTCCACATTCAGACCACTGACACAGTCAGACAGAAAGTATAAACGAACAGTGACCAGTATAGAGATGCAGCTGCTCAATGGATTGTGATATTGATAACTATAATTAATTAATAATAAAAAATGTCATTTATCATGAGGGAGTTACAGTGTGAGTCTATAGAAACAGGAGCCGAGGCCTCCACGTTGATGTTTCTCAGCTGTTTCTGTTTTAGGTAGTGAAATAAAGGAGAGACCTGGACCAGCTGTTCTGTCGCCTGTGTGTGTGTGTGTGTGTGTGTGTGTGTGTGTGTGTGTGTGTGTGTGTGTGTGTGTGTGTGTGTGTGTGTACACAGATGTGTTTCAGACCATATGGTTCAGACTTGTCTGGCCTGGTGCTGTAATGTTGGTGTCCAGTAGGGGGCAGTGTCCTGGTTGGAGTCAGTGAACAGGACAGATGTCACTCAGCACTGTAAAAAAAACAACAACATGAAACAGAAACGAAAACATCTGGACTCATTTTCATGAACAGAACAAAGACGAGATGGACTTCCTGTCCAGATGTTGGATCACCCCTCACATCAGCTTACTCCTCTCCTTCTTCTTCCTCTTCTTCCTCCAAATGAACAAACCGGTGTAGTTTTGTAAAGCGCTGCTGTCATGACGTCGATGATAATGATGTCACTAACCCACCTGCATGACCACGCCGCCCTGAGAACTGATCCCAGTTAAACCTGATCACCACCACAGGTCTGACCCAGAACCGCCTGCAGCCGAGCCCAGTCCGGACCCCGAGCCGGACCGGGTCCGCCTCGTTCCCATCCACCAGCGTCCGGACCTGCTGGTCGCCTGTGCCGACCTGGTCAACTCCGAGTGGCGGCGGAGTCAGGCGGCCCGGGTTCACTCGCTGCAGAAGTCCAGCGCGGAGTTCCCCGTCTGCCTCGTCCTCCTGCGGGGCCACGGGGGGGCGGAGCGTCTGCTGGGCCACGCCCGGCTGTCCCTGGTGGTCGGACACGGCGGCAGCCTGTTCGTGGAGTCGGTGGTCGTGTCCACGGCCGAGCGGGGGAGGGGCTACGGACGGACCCTGATGGAGCAGGCGGAGCGATACGCCAGGCGACGCGGCTTCAGGCGCCTGTGTCTGACCACGCACGACAAGCAGCACTTCTACGCTCACCTGGGCTACGCGCTGTCCACGCCGGTGCAGAACGCCGGTGCCATGACGACGTTCGTTCCCATGGAGATGCTCCTGAGGTTCACCAGGATGTCAAGTAACGACCTGCATCCACAGGAACAAACGGGCTCAAAGACGGAGGCTCAAGACTCAGAGGGGTCGCCTCCTCCTCCACCTCCTCCTCCTCCCTCCTCCATCCCTCCTCCCTCTTCCATCTCTCCTCCACTTCCTCCTCCTCCTCCTCCCTCTTCCATCCCTCCTCCTCCTCCACCTCCTCCTCCTCCCTCTTCCATCCCTCCTCCACCTCCTCCTCCTCCTCCTCCTCCCTCTTCCATCCCTCCTCCACCTCCTCCTCCTCCTCCACCTCCTCCTCCTCCCTCTTCCATCCCTCCTCCACCTCCTCCTCCTCCTCCTCCTCCCTCTTCCATCCCTCCTCCACCTCCTCCTCCTCCTCCTCCTCCTCCTCCCTCTTCCATCCCTCCTCCTCCTTCAGCTTCATCTCCTCCTCCTCCTCCTCCTCCTCCTCCCCCCTCTTCCACCTCTACTACCTCTACCACCCTCCCCCCTCCGTCTGGGGGGCAGCTTGTGGTCCAGACTCTGACTGAAACTCCGCACAGAGACGCTAAGGGAGTTCCCATCTACTGGATGCATAAAGACATTTGACAAACTCAGACTCTTATTTTGATCGGTTCAGGTCTTAACAAACAGTTTACACTCTTCATGGTCTCTCTTCAACAGCAGCAGAGACGACAGAAGCAGAAAACTTTTACCAAAGTTTTAGTTTTTGAGCTTCAGGAGAATCATGTCTGACTGTTTCCAGAGTCATCTTCACTGAGCAGGACACCACTTGTGTTCAGCTGTTCAACTTTGATATGAAGTGTTTCCATGTTTTGTGGGTTTTCAGAGAGGAAGAGGAAGTGACATGAAGCTTTTTATCGAGTTAGCTCAACTTCAGTATTTAATGTTAATTCTGAAAGTAAAATCACAGGTTTTTCAGTTACACAATAACAAATTATGTGTTATATAGCACATAATAGAAATAGGATAGAAAAGGATTTACGCAAAAGGATCAATAATAATTGGTCTAATAAATAAATCAACAACAAAAAAAACACTCATGCTTTCACATGAAGAGATGATTATGTTTGACTTGATGTGCCTTAATATTATTATTAGAGACCTGGTGCCTGTTCAACAGTTGTGAGATTGATGAAACAGATTCACAAACATCTGAAATAAAGGGAATTTACAAAGATTTTTGTTTGTTTTATGTTTTATTAAATTATCTGAACATTAACGTCCTGTCACTGCTCTGAAAACGATTCTGTTGGTTAATTTATAACAGTAACACTTTGTATTTGACCGGTCCATGTGTCTCTCCTGACAGGAAGGACACATCAGTGGATGAGCAGCCATGTTGCTGTCTCACCTGCCTCTCTTCCTCCTCCTCTTCGTCCTTGTTCCCCCCAACGCCCGTCCTGCTGTGGCTGCAGCAGGTCGGCTGCAGCAGGACCGGCCATTTGTGGTGGTGTGGAACATACCCACAGCTCGTTGCCACAGAAGCTATGACGTCCACCTGAACCTGGAGGACTTTGACATTGTGGAGAACCAACATCAGAGTTTCCAAGGAGAGGTGAATGAGAGTCTTTGGAGTCGAACTGTTAACTCCTTCCTGCTGATAAAGGAAAAACTGCAACAGAATCAAATAATCATATACAAAATTTATTAATTAGCTTTTGTAAATTGTTACTTCAGCTACATTTGAACCCAATGATCCTTTATCTATTAATTCCAGCAGCGGCATGGTGGTAAAGTGGAAAACAAGTATCTATTTCATTGTTAACTCATTTCTCTGTTCTATTGCATCATGGGGCTCTGTCAGCCTTCACATTAGCCGAGGAGTGGCTGAATGCGTTAGCTGGTGGTTAATGGTTTATCACATATGTCGTTTTACACTGAACTCAGGGTTAAATGGCGGCTGAACAGATTCTCTGTATTCCCAGAATGTGACCATCTTCTACCGTGACCGCCTGGGGATGTATCCCTACCTGGCCAAACATGGCCGGAGGGTGAACGGAGGGGTCCCGCAGCTCGCTGACCTCACCGCTCACCTGGCCCTGGTGGAGGGGCAGCTCTCTGGCCTGCTGCAGCCGGACTTCTCGGGTTTTGCCATCATTGATTGGGAAGAGTGGCGGCCGCTGTGGGCGAGGAACTATGATTCCAAGATGGCGTACCGCCGGCTATCCAAGGAACTGGTACGAATTGGTCTGTTATTTTCTGTTCTTTTTGTATACTGTTCACTGGATACTGTTTCAATTTGTTGTTTTTTTAATTTAAAAAAAAAAAGGTACAAAAGGAGAGACCAGATCTGACCGATGAGGCCGTGAAGGCGCTAGCCCGGCAAAGGTTTGAGCAGAGCGCCAGGAGGTTCATGGAGGAGACGCTTCAGTTGGCGGTCAGAGGTTACCCCAAGGGATTCTGGGGGTTTTATGGTTTTCCCGCCTGTTTCAATAAACACAAGAGAAAGCAAGGTACAAACCCCAATCATGGATGTATTATAGAACCTATATTATATTTGTATAATATATTATTGTCATAAACCACATTGAGAAAAGGGATAGGCTATATGAGCTAAGTTTATCATTTTTATTGTGTTATAATACTAAACACTAACAGCAGACTGTAGATAACTGCTTTGTCAGATTAAGCGGATTCGTACAGAGATGATGTCATGAAATTATGGAACTTGTAGCTGTCAATAGAAAGGGGGGAAAAAGACTGCTGGCAAATATTTAAACTTATACACAAATGTCGGCTACTATATGCACTTAGCTATAATAAAAAATGTAATTTCACATACTGACATGAACATAAGTCCAGCCCATACAGATCTGTGTAATTTATGTATAATTATTTGTAGATATAGGTTATGTTGATGTTTTGTGCTGTAAGGTCCAGAAGTCTGAGACAAACAAGAATTAGGACAACATAATAGAGACAGATGCTGCTGTCCTTGTATAGGTAGCAGCATCACTCTCAATGGATGGACGGTATGTCACCCACTACACAGATTTCAGACAGTTTTTTATAGTGAAGATAAAAACGTGTGATGTTTGTGTGATGTCATTAGATCAGCGTTACACTGGACGCTGTCACCGAGGGACGAAGCGGCATAACGACCGTTTGTCCTGGCTCTGGTCTCAGTCCAGCGCCCTGTACCCCAGTGTGTACCTGCCCCGGCGGCTGGCGGGGTCCAAGGACGCCGCTCTGATGGTCAGGTACAGAAGAGGCAGAGTTGCCTGCTCCACCTGCACCTGTCTCACAAACCTGTGCTCTCATCACCTGCAGGACACGACTGTACTGATGGACATCTGTCTTCTTCTCCACACAGACACAGGCTGCTGGAGGCTCTGAGGGTGGCGGCACGTTGGCACCGTGGCAGCAACACCAGTCCCAGCACACCAGTCCTCCCCTACGCCAGACTGGCCTTCACACACTCACTCACCTTCCTGAACCAGGTAGAACATCTGCCACAGCTTGTCAACACAGAAACTGCTGTTCATCTAATAAACATACAATTGTACTGTGTGTGTGTGTGTGTGTGTGTGTGTGTGTGTGTGTGTGTGTAGACAGACTTGGTGCACACTCTGGGGGAGAGTGCATCGCTGGGAGCTGCTGGAGTGGTGCTGTGGGGCGAGATGAAGTTTGCCAAGTCCAAGGTGTGTAAAGTTGTGTGTGTGTGTGTGTGTGTGTGTGTGTGTGTGTGTGTGTGTGTGTGTGTGTGTGTGTGTGTGTGTGAGAGAGAGGGGGGGTTATTGTGTATGTGTGTATAACCAAACCCTCTCTCTACAACCCCCCCTTCCCCCCCAGCGTCAGTGCATCCTTCTCAGGGACTACATTCGCTCGGTCCTGGGTCCCTTCGTCCGCACTCTGAGGTCAGACACTCTGCGCTGCAGCCGTCAACTTTGCCATGGCAACGGGCGCTGCGCCAGGCGAAGCCCCACCTCTGGTCACATGGTTTCTTCAGGTCCTGCTGGGACCTCGGACCCGCGTGAACCCCCAAGCATCAAACTTCTCCACAGCCACTTCATGTGTCAGTGCTACCCAGGCTGGAGTGGAGAGGAGTGTCGAGAAGAGACGAAGAGTAACTCAGACTGAACAAGTCATATTGTTATTAAAATACAGTAAAAGTGTTCAATACATTTATGAATTTCTGTGTTTATTTTTGTATATTTATAAATCTATACAAAGACATTAGAGCAAACGGACATGGAAGAAAAGCAGAAATCCTATTTTTTAAACAAAGCTACACTGTAGCATGAGACAGTGCTAATTTTAACAGTTTTCTCACACAACCACAACAGAACATGAACAACACAGTATCAATGCACAATAGTGAAAGGTGACGAACAACAACAAAAAATTGTGTAATACCTCGCAACATACATAATATATACATTCTCTCAGCATACTGGATTTTATCAGACAGTGATGGAACAACTGGGCCAGAGCAAGCTGGCTTGCATGCTAACTCAAGTAAAAGGAGATTGATAGTTTAGAAATAAAAGTTCACATAATGTTCTGTACTATTCACTTTGATCAGCTATTAGCATGGGAAGTGCCCTGTGCCCCGGACAGGTAGGTAAACAGATGCTAATTCTAATATTAGCTCAACATACATGTCACATGTCGCTTCTTTAAAGTGCCTCATGTCCACGGCTCAACAGGTCTGTTAATCAAAATCTTTCACATTGGGTTACAAGAACTAAACTTGACAGACATCCCCCTCTGGTTTTACTCACTCTGATAAAACCAGCTACTCACGAATTCAAGATGGCCAACAATCCTGCCAAGTTATTTATTCTGCACCTCTGAGAAGTTTCCACTATTTGCTGATATGAATGATCAAGGTATCAAATCAAACAATTTAACAGCTTAGATGGTCAATTAAGTTCATTGTAAAAACCTAATGAAATAATATTTTAGCCAACATATTAGTTATAAAAAGCTTGAACTAGCCTAGCACAAGTTAATGCAGCCTAGTAAATGCTAATGTTTCAAACAAATAAATATCTGCACTGTCAAATCTTACAGTGCAGATTTTGGATTGTAGATGTTTGTCACGTTTGTGTTTGAGGATGAATGTGTGAACTGAGTTTGAAATTAAGTTTGAGGAAATATAACTGTTGTGAAACTGAGTCTAAAACATAGGATCACATCACTACACTGTGATGAAGTCAACATGTGTGTCGTCTGCTCATGTTGCCCTCATGTCGTCATCATGTCTCCTTGTCGTCCTAATGTTGTCTTCATGTCGTCCTTGTGTTCCCTCGTGTCATCCTCATGCCTGTCCATATGCCATCCTCATGTCTTCCTCATGTTGTCCTCAAGTCTGTCTCACTGTTGTCAGGTTGTGTCTCAGCTTCTGCAGCTCTTGGATCAGCAGTGACAGCTCTGTGGCTGCAGTCTCCTTTTCCCTCACGGCCTCGGTCAGCATCCGGATCGCACCGCCTTGTTGGACTGGAGGAGGAACAAACACTGTGAGCTCAGGTGCAGGAAACATCGGATGACAATAATGAATCAGTCAATTAATCGCCTCACCCAGGAAGTAGAAGATGAGGAAGACGGTGAGCAGCAGCAGAGTGATGATGGCACAGCCCATGGCGTAGGCTCGAGATGAATTAGGTGTCAACATGTCCTGCAGGCGGCTCTGCCATTGGCTGCTGACCTGCTGACCTCTGTGACTGACCGCTGTGACATCATGAGCCAAGACGTTCCCATTGGGAGAAGGTGTGTAAGCAGGACGAGGAGGCCTCATGCCTGAAAACGCACACACTGTCAATGTCTAAATGTGTGTGTGTGAGTCTGTGTGTGTGTGTGTGTGTGTGTGTACCTTTGTGCTCATGCTGGGTGCGATACAGGTCGCTGATGGAGTCCACAGAGTGAAGCTCGATTTCGGAGAGGTCTTTGTCACTGACCCTGTAGAGCTGGGGGGTCGTCTGAGAGGAGGGGGGCCTCGACATGGCTCCTTGTCTGGAGGGAAAGGTCAGAATGAGGAGATGGAGGGATGGACCGATAAAGAGTGATGAATCTTCTATTGCAGGGGTCTTCAACGTTTTCCAGACCAAGGACCCCCAAACTGATGGAGAGATGGAGCAGGGACCCCTACTATATTAAAAAAAAAGTGTAGCATATTAAACTAGACCCAGTACTCTGTATAAACATAGCTTGTTATTGTGCATTCAATACTAAGCTATTCAAATAATACACAGGTTCTATATTCATGTTTTTCAACGTGTACAAGGTACAGAGAGTAGGGGGCTATCCCTCTGCCATTTATAAACAGACCTTGTTCACTGATACCAATGCCAATATCAACAACGACTGTCAACTGCATGGTAATCCTGCAGACAAGCTATTCAAATTGACGTTTTTATTTGAACCATAAATGTGGAAACTAAAAGATATTAAAAAATTGTCTAACCATCTCTGTGGACCCCCTACGGATCACGGCCCCCCTGTTGAAGACCTCTGTTCTATGAGTATAATATCTAGACATGTACTAACAGCAGGTAGATCACACTCTAAGGCTGCTGTGATTGACAGACCAGATGTTTCCAGCCTTGACTGTTGTGCCTGTACAATCCTGACTCCTGAGGCTGCTGCTTTGATCAGCAGGTGGTGAAGATGCAGAGACCTGAGGAAGAGGAGGAGGAGGAGCAGGAAGAGCAGGAAGTCAAAGGTGAGAGGGAAACTGGTCACATGACCCTTATCAGAGCCACTCTCTATAGCACTGATGAGAGCTATAAATAGGGCGGCTATCAAAGATATAAAGACAGAGGACTTGTCTGTCTCCTCACTACTGACTGACTGACTGACTGACTGAGCCGCTGTGTAGCTGAGCGCCCGGTTTACTGACTGGACTCTGTCTTTCACAGATCATCAGTGTCACTCACCTCCTGTCACCATGAAGACACACTGTTGAAGTTTCTCTGTGTCGCTGTCTTCGTCCTCTTCCTGTTCACTCTGACTCTGGGGCAACAAGTTGACGTGTGTGAACGTCCAAACGTGTGGACACGTGACGTCCCCGAAGAGTCCCACTGAACTGCAGTTAAATCATGTGTGAACCACGGGAAGCTCCAGGTCTCTGCTGTCAGAGAGAGTGACGGAGCAGCTGTAGCCCCCACCCACACACCCCCACTCACTTACTGTGTGTGTGTGTGACTGTCCAGTGTCCCAGTTTAGCCCACCACCACAGCTGCCCCTGTGAGAGACGTCGAGAGAGCTAGAGATCTGGAGAGAGAGGAGCCCCCCGAAACATGCCCACTCCCTCCAGGTCTGAAATAGCAGCAGAGACATGAGGTATTATTAGTCCTCTGACTGATCAGGGGGAGGGAGGGACACACACACACACACACACACACACACACACACACACACACACACACACACACACACACACACACACACACACACACACACACACACACACACACACACACACACACTCTCTCTCTCACTCACTCACTCAAGTGGATTGAAAATTTTCACATGACTGACAGCTGTTGGTCACAGGGCCGTTGTATAGGGGAGAAAGGTGATGATAATTCTAGGGGCCCAGCCATGGGCCCAGCGCCCAGTGGGGCCCACAAAACACCCCATTAGTCTAATCTTTGTATGACTGAATCATTCTGCACAAGACCCTGACTAAGCATCAAAACAAAGTAGGCTAAATAAAAAATGATAATACATACGTAGTCTAAAAAGAAAGAAAGGAAAAGTTAGGGGATAGGGGCCCACTTTAGTATTCTTTAAGGGGGCCCAGAATTCCTAGCAACGGCCCTGGTCGGTCATAATGACAAGATGAATGGGCTGTGGTGGCTGAACTCATTTCCTGGTACTTCACGCTGTTTGTCGCACCTCACTCATCCTCACAAACTGACTCAACACTTATTATCTACAACAGTTAATTAGCTTCTCCAATTAGGTTTAAAAATTGTCTTTATTTTAATAATTGTGCTGCTGTGTGTAACCCTTGATCCCTGGAGGAAATCATGTAAAGTTGAAGAGGATAAAGATAAAAAATGAAGATGAAAATATACAAATATACAATATAAAATATGGTGGCTAAATAAGGTAGCCTAACTCTGTGCTAGTTTAGCATTAGCTTGGCATTAGCTTTACCAAACCGACGCACAAGATCACAACATGTGAGTCTCATGAGCATCATCAAGTTCCGTGGCACAAAAACACGCTCATCAACTACATTTCCCACAATCCACCGCTGATTTACTGGTTCCATGTGTTTTTGCCAGAGAAGCAGAAACTCCTCAGAGTCCACGGAAGTGTCCTCCCCCTGCAGACCGAGTCAGAGACAGACCTCAGCGGGACTCAGGTGGCACGATGTGGACTCGGAGGATGGTCGGGGTCGGGGTCCGGGCTGCGGGGCTCGGGCTGCGGGCATCGAGAGACGGTTTGCTGCGGGTCAGCGGTGCTGGCAGTGCGGGAAGGAGGCAGCAGAGGCAGGCTTCAGGAGCTGAGGTGAGTGCGGAGCGGAGCACGGTTCACAGCAGCAGGTCCCACAGGCCGCCGGAGGGAAACCCGGGTTCCTCAGTGCGCGATGAAGAGGAGGATGAAGAAGAGAAAGGTTTAGCAGCAGAGCGCAGTTCAGTTCAGTCCCGTTCAGTTCAGTCTGGTTCAGTTCAGTCGGTGCAGACTTCATTTGCTCCACTTCACTGAGCTGCACATGATTTTATTAGAAGCACGAGTGACTGATTCTGGATCAGCTCTGAGGCTGCAGACTGAGGCTGTGATCACATTAATCCACTCATCCATTCATTCATTCATTCAGTCTGTGGTGGGAGATTCAAACCCAACTTTATTGTGATTCAGACCAAACAGAAACAGCTAGGGTTTCTTCCAAACATAAAGCAATCTATAAATAAACAGACATGAATGAAGCTGATGTCTGAATTACTGACACATTACAACGTGTTAGTGCAGATGTTGTGGAAGTTGAATACAATTCACCCACTGAAGGTGATCAATCAGTTAATCAATTAATTAATCATATCTGTGAACTTTGACGTCTGTGATAAAAATCAAAGACAAGAGCAAGAACTAATCGGTGGTAGCTCTAGTGTGTGTGTGTGTGTGTGTGTGTGTGTGTGTGTGTGTGTGTGTGTGTGTCATTAATCTGTGACTTTGGACTTGCACAGTTTTGTAAAGAGCAGTAGGACCCACAATGCACTGCTGCCACTGTGCTGATAAGTCCCTCTGCTGTCAAGTTCGAAGGTCAGAGGTCACAGAGACAATAGACTGTAAAACACACATGTTGAGGCTCAGCTTCATGTGACTGTTAGAGATTCAGTCTGATCACACACACACACTTTTGTCCACATACACAACTTTCACTCGTCCTCAATGAAAAACTAACAAACAACCACTGTAGCAACTGTCTGATGCTTCAGTCCTGCAGCTTCATCCTGTCAAACACATTATCTGCAACAGATGTGTTGTGTTGCGTTTTCAGGCCGCCCTGAGGAAGACCCGCCTGTTTGACTTCCACAGGGAGTCGGGGGGGAAGATGGTGGAGTTTGCAGGCTGGTCGATGCCGGTCCAGTACAAAGACAGTCACATCAGCTCACACATGCACACCAGACAGCACTGCTCCATCTTCGACGTCAGCCACATGTTGCAGGTGAGGCAGACTCACTCATATTGATTTTAGTTTCACGTTAATAATCTTATCATGTTTAATCAGTTAAATCACCCAGTCAAACCCACCCAGCCCACGTTTTCCTCATCTGTATCTCTGTTTGAACCTGTTTCTTGTGTCAGACCAAAGTCCATGGCAGAGACCGGGTGAGGTTCATGGAGTCCCTGGTAGTTGCGGACATCGCAGAGCTGAAGGACAACCAGGTGAGAGGAGCCTGCCTCAGCTAATCACCTGCCTGTGGACAGGACAATGAGGTCCAGTAGACACAGGGTCAAACACAGGGTCATAAGCTGACTGAAACATCTGTCTGCAGCTGGCCAGCGCTTCACTGTGTCTGAGCTGCGTTCAGGTTCATCTGAATTTACAGATCTGTTGTTGAAGGCTCTTCATAGTTTAATTAGTGAGAATAACGCAAAACATCTGCAGAACATCTTTAATAATTATCATAACTATCATAGATTAATTGTCAGAGTTTCATACGATTTGATGAAGTGTCAAAATGTCCCACATGTCCCGACCCCCTCCCCAGGGTACGTTGTCCCTCTTCACCACTGAGGCGGGGGGGATCATTGATGACCTCATCGTGACAAAGACGGACCAGGGCTACCTGTACGTGGTGTCCAACGCTGGCTGTTCAGACAAAGACTCAGCTCACATGAAGGTGAGGGGACACACACACACACACTCACACACAATACAGATAACAGGTGGAGTGATTAAGAGGCTCTAATGTGTGTGTGTGTGTGTGTGTGTGTGTGTGTGTGTGTGTTTGTGTGTGTAGGCTCGACTGGCAGAGTTCAAAGCTGCAGGATGTGATGTGGATTTGGAGTTTCTGGATGAAGCTCTGATCGCTCTGCAAGGTGAAAGATTCTTTCTTTCTTTCTTTCTTTCTTTTTATTAGTGTTATTCTTTTGTCCACATTCTTATCTGTTTTCTTTCATTTAACTTTCATTTAACTCTTGAGTGATCTGACAATATGACGTACCCAGTGCGAGTGGCTCTCCCATGTATTGATTATTGATGGTCTGTGTGGTCAGGTCCGTCCATGTCGCAGGTGCTCCAGGAGGGTCTGAAGGAGGACCTCAGTAAACTGACCTTCATGACCTCAGCCCTGGCCACTGTGTTCGGTGTTCCCGGCTGCAGGGTGACTCGCTGTGGATACACGGGGGAGGACGGGGTGGAGGTAGGGATTAGTTGTTAATTTTGGCTGAGGCGCAGCTATAAGTTATATTGTGTGTATAGTGTGTGTGCGTCTGTGTGGGTGACAGAGGGATTGTGGGAATTTTGCTTCTCTTTATCTTTATTAGTCCCCCAGAACTGAGAGTCATGTTTGTATTTCCAACATGTTAATGAGTTCCTCTTACCATTAACAAATATTAATATCCGACACAGTGACGTCTGAACAAAACAAACATTTACGAAACCTTCACTTCTCTTGTGTGTCAGATCTCCGTCCCTCAGTCCAGAGTGGTGGAGCTGACAGAGAGGCTGCTGGGTAACAGCGAGGTGAAGCTGGCCGGTCTGGGAGCCAGGGACAGTTTGAGGCTGGAGGCGGGGCTCTGTCTCTATGGCAACGACATAGATGAGAGCACCACACCTGTGGAGGGGTCGCTGGTCTGGACAATAGGTGGCGCTGCGCTTAATAATGTTTATGTCAGGGATTCAGAGTCTGTGGTTCAGTGTGTGCTGACTCTCTGCTGCTTGGTCTTCAGGGAAACGTCGGCGCCAGACAAAGGATTTCCCTGGCGCCAACATCATCGTCCCCCAGATCAAAGCCAAGACGGCCAGGAAGAGAGTGGGTCTGGTTTCCACCGGCCCCCCGGTCAGACAGCACACCCCCATACTCAGCGCAGACGGACAGGTCATAGGTGAGGAGTTAATCAAGAATGCTGTCAGTAATGGCAAAAAAATAATCACTGATAATAAAACACGAACGGCTCAAAGCATAAATCAATAAAATCAAATATAAATGGCACAAACCTTGACCACAGACACACGATTTGAGAGATACTATATAGATGTAATGTATATAAATGTAATATGTAACACCAACACCAAAGCAGCTTCTGTAAAACAAAATCTCACAGCTGAAATGGAGATATCACTGTTTTTATGATCCAACAGCTGGGTGGTACGCCTTTTTAAAGAAAAGTTTCAATTAGATTATGTGAAATCATATGTGTGGTGTTATGTGATGTCACGCACAACATGACACATTACCAGGTCAGTGTGATAAATATCAACTCACTCAGTTAGTCACAGATGTTGCATGTTATCATGATATTTTTAAAGCATGATTCAAGTGACCAGTCCCAAAACTTACAGACTTTTACTGAACGGTAGGATCAACCAGGCCACAGTAGATGAACATTTCTGTTTGCTAACTTCCTCTGAACATGATGCCATGTCGTCTCTCAGGCGAGGTGACCAGCGGCTGTCCCTCCCCCTGCCTGAAGAAGAACATTGCCATGGGTTACGTGGATGCAGCGTTCGCTAAGAATGGGACAAATATCCAGGTGGAGGTCAGGAAGAAAGCCGTGCCGGCCACTGTCACCAAGATGCCCTTCGTTCCCACCAACTACTACACTGGATAGGACACACACACACACTACTGTTTTTCTGATTCACCAGTATTGTCAACTCAATTTACCTCTGGAAATACACCAATGGAAAACCGAAGTGTGAATACAGGAGTCCCAAGAGTCTCTCACACACTGCAGTGTAATTAGTGGTTAATTAATTAGTGGTTTAATTAATCAGTCACTGACATTAAACAGAAACAGCAGCAGGTCGCAGGTAAGATACAGTATATCCATCAGTGTGTGGAGCTGGCGTCTTGTCAACATGGTCCATAGACCAGAGTCTGATTCTCTCTTCTGGTTTTAATCAGAGCAGCTTCAAGTGGATCAACTCACTGCTCAGATACTTTACATGCACATATTTAATTAATTCATTAACCTTTGTTTGTTGTAGAGAATCAGTTTTACTAATGAAACAGTATGTTTCTTGCTAGTGGACCAAAACAAAAACATCCAAATCCTTCTTTCCGTGTTAAATCATAGCATCTCTGCATCTATCCTGAAGCTCTTTTAAATGCCATTCCATTAATGTTGTTGTCAGCCAGGTTGGTGAAGCATATGATCCTGAATGTGTTCACTAGCCAATCAAGACCTTGTTTTTTTTCAAAGACCAGTTTATCTTACACAAAGTTTACATTACATATGCTTCACCAATAGTTGAACTTCATAGTCTGTTAATTGTCGTTATGTGTTTGACTACTGATCAAATGTAATGCCTTCTTTACGATCCGCCTTTGTTTTGAACTCTATGTGTTTAATTTAATTAAAACAATAATACACTAAATATATAACACTACTTATCTACAGGTAGTCTTGAAGATGCACTGTTTGGACCCTAATATTTTAATAAGATTTTTTTTTATCTGATCAGAAAATGACTTTTCTGTAATTAAAGAGATAATCTCAGAACTGGCCTGTGATTCTTTTGTTTATATTAATATGATGTTTTCTATTCATGAAATTATCCTTCACTATTTTCTGTGGTCAGTCAGTCCTACAAACTCTTGCTTCAAAATAAAAAAAAATAAAATCTAGTTTTTGTGATTGTGCTCTTAATTCAGATCAAATGTTTAAACTTGTTTTGAACGTGAATATTGTGATTTATGTTTAAGAAAAATAGTCTTAATATGTCCCTGAGGTGTTTGTGTGTTTTTAATGTGTTACATACAGTACATTCAGACTCAAGGTCCATAGGCAAGACGGACAACACAACGGACAACACAACAACAGACACACAACATATACAATAAAAGAGATTATTTGACATCAAAAATTTTAATTACTAGAAAGTTAAAAAGAGAAAAATATTGATTTTATGACTCGACTCATGACCTCACATACAACACCGGAAGTGGGGGATGCTTCGGAGCGAACCTGGCAACCCCGTCCGCAGGAGCGCGCACAGTCTGTTAAATGCGGCAGGACGAAGGAGGGCCCGGGCGGGGTTTGAACCACCCTAGTCTCGAGCATAGACTGTAAAAAGAAGGTCTCGAGTCCCGGGTATGCGCACTGACCAATCAGCCAAAGGGATATAAAGTTGAAAAGCGCACTAGCGCAGCTTCTGTGGCTCTACGGCTGCCTTCATCGGGCTCAAACAGCCAGTATGCCACAGCTTATTGGTGATATCTAGCCACTTGGCTAGTAGGTCAAAAAGTTTATTTCAAACCCTGATTTAGTTGTGTTACTCCCTGTGGCTGGGAGGGTGGTTATGTGGTACCTCTTAAAATATGTGTTATTGTCTCACATACCATCCATCGATGTAAACTGTGGCATACTACTGGCTGTTTGAGCCTGATGAATGCAGCCGTAGAGCCTGAGCCACCCACAGAAGCTGCGCTTTTCAACTTTCACCGACTGTGCGCGCTCCCGCGGACCGGAAACCAGTTTCTGGCAGCAATCAAGTCCTGGCACGACACCGGTCTGATCATCAGTCGTTACTGAAGGGAAGATGGTGGACCTGACGACAGCAGCGTGCTCAAAACTCCGTCCAAAACACCTCGAAAAGCTTTTAGAGTGTCAGCCCGACAGTAGAGACAGATCACCCGGGGACAGCCACAGATAATACGGACCGTGGAGTGACTCCTCCGCCTTTGGGACCAACTCTTTATCCCGGTTTTGAAGAGAGCGGAGAGCCGCGGAGCGTGGCGGCGGCGGACACGGTGTGTGTAGAGGAGGACGCTAGTTTGCCATTAGCTGAACTGTCAACACAACTGTGTGAAAGGATAGTGACTCTCTGGAGGGTTACAGCTGCCTGTGAGGACCAAACTACGGAGACCGCCCGGCCACCTGCTGCTGCTGCTGCCGTCAGACAGAGAGAAACCCGCCAGGAGCGGAGCTGACAGCGGCTAACTTCAGCTAGCATAACTCGGTTAGCTCCCGCTAGCTCTGACCGCTGCTGCTCGACATGCCGCGGAGCAAGAAGGGGAAACGTGGCTCCGGTAAACCCGGTAAGTGTCACACTGTGCTGCTAAGTGACAGTCAGACTGTGTTTTTGTCGGGGAGCAGAGGGGAGGAAACAGGCCGAGTGTGAAGTGTTAGTACGGGCTGTGCGGAGGAGTGAGAGCCGCGCAGCCTGTTGCTCCTCCAACTTCACCAGCTTTTAGTTTATGATCGGAGCTGCGGTTCAGCTCTGACACTGTGTGTTGGAGCCGAGAGCTCAGGAAATAACTCTAATGTCACACACACACACATATATAATATATACATATATGTTAAAAGTCACTCCTTGGTGTCAAAGGTCAATGTGTGTGATTCACAGCAGCAGTTAGAGAAAAGCACGTGGGGGAGGGATGAAGAGTGTGTGTGTGTGTGTGTGTCTTTGAGTTTACAGTCTACACACTGAGACCAATGCTGCTGCTCTACACCTGGTTCTTATCACTGTACAATACATCAGTGGTGTGGCCCGTGCATGTGCCTGAGAGGGCGTGGCCTCCCCTCACGTTTCATGGAGTGACATCACCCTTAGGGGCCCACGTGCTGCCAGTCCCTAAAATACACACACATCCACACATTATTGTACATATAGTACCAGGGGGAGGGACAAACACTCTGGACCAATGGGAGCTTCAGGTCTGATATTTGATCCGTGTCAGTCTGATCACCCAAGTTAGCTGCCTGTGAGCCTCCTCGCTAGTAGTTCAGACATGTTGATTGTATCAGTGGATCTCACCTCTGATATTTTCTCCTCCAACACGGCCACTCCTTCATGTCACCTCTCCTTCCCATCCACCCATCACTCTTCCTCCTCCAACCCATTTGCCCCTTTACTTTATCCTTTTCATCCATACATCATCTCCAGGCTCTCTGCGTCAGGAGGTTCTTCAGCTGGCGGCTAAAGCGTCTCTGAAAGGTAACTCCACTGACCCCTGACCCCTGACCTCTGACCTCAGCTTCATGTCCAGAAGCTCTTGGACCTCACCAACACAATGCATGATGTGAATTCAGCAGCAACCCATGCTCTGTTACCCTCTCTGTGTGAATGTGTTAATACCTCCTCTCTCTCGCCATCACCTTGGTCACTGTTACCGGCCAAGGTTGTTGTCTGACTTCATTGCAGCCTTGTCATGGCTCTGCATCAGCTCCCTCCTGCATGCCTGGCCTGAACACTGAGAGTTAACTACACCTTCATTAAGGAAAGTCATCAACGCTTGACCCTGCACTGACAGGAGGCGACTAACACCTAAAGCTAAAACCCAGTTTATACCTGAATGTGCTGCTCCCATCAGGCCTTTCACCGCCTCACCTGCGCTGACGCCAGCAGGATCTCGGCAGCAGCGATCGACTTCCTGTAGTGACTGTTCAGAGTTCACCACAGTGCTTCACACACTGAGGATCCAGGTTAATGAGTAATGAGTGCCGTCATCTCTCTGTGGTTGATCCGCCTGTTTTCTGGCTGATTGTGAAATTTCTGCAAGTTTAAATATTTGTGTTTGTAAAGCAGCTGCTGATGTTTCCAGTGTGACATGAACAGACGCTGGTGCCGATGGGACTCGGTGATGTCAGTTTTAATAGAGTCATGATGGTTTAGTTTCCAAAGCTGTGATTAATCCTAACAGACTGCGAGAGTTCACACTTTCATTTAGTCCAGACTGAAAAAGAAATCGCTGTGTGATCTCAGTGTGAAACAGCTACTGTCTTATATGTCTCTAAGGCTCAGGCCATGATTAGAGACTCACATCCTGAGACTGAGTGACTATCTGTTGCTGTATCAGCGTAAAGTAAAGAAACGACACATGAGCCGGGGCAGGGGGCTCACTCCACATAACTGAGCTGCATGTGGGCAGCCCTGACTGTGTGTGTGTGTGTGTGTGTGTCTGTAGGGGAGTAACCCACAGCGTGGCCAGGAGATGAGGGATGATGACAGGAAAGTGACAGGTTGCAGGTGGAGCTGTGTGTGTGCGTGATCAGAAGCTGCTGTTTGTTTAAACACATTAATAATTATAGTTAATAACAGTGTAGATGGTGAGAGCTGCACTCAGGTCCCTGTGGTCCTCAGGGGAAACTGGATTTTACTATCACTCTCACCTCAGAATATTGATATTATATGATTATATGAATGTGTTAATAACACAACTAACTACAGCAGCTAGTAGTAACAGCAGGAGATCAACAGCTTGTGGCTGAAGGTGAATTTACCCCAATTAAGAGAAGGCCACAGCTGATCCAGCTCCAGTCTAACCGGTGACCTGTGACCCAGTTTGCTCGGGTTACACTCAGTCTAACCTTACCTGTGTCCTCTGAGGTTTCTGATCATCTGCCGACAGTGTGATCATGTCAACGCTGTCATAATTACTGTACACCAAGTGCTACATAAACGTTACACAACTACAACTCCCGTGCTCCATCACTGCAGGAATACATTACCTCTCTGTCACCCCAACTGTCCTCTTTGACCCACACGTACAGTGTGACCGTTCTGGATGGACACATGGGGTGAATGAAGCTCTGTAATCCCACCGACAGTAGAAAGTCCTGAGTTGGCAGGAACCTGAGGGTTAGTTTAGCTTAGCTTAGCTGCCTGACCTCGGCCTTCAGCTCTGCGTGGTCTCTAAATACAAACTCAAGATGGCAGAGAACTGCCTCATGGGAAATTCTTGTGGTGTTGTTTTTGAGGAGGAAATCATTGGTGGAGTGTGTGGCGGTGAAAATGAATGTTCACACTTGAGATCAGCTGGTTGATTTCACAACTTCTTGTCCTCTCTGTGTTTCATATGAATCGTGGAGGAGGCACTGTTCACTCTGCTGACTGTGGGGGTATTTCTGTTATTGCAAATCCTCCTTGTACAGCCTGATGAGACGGACAGCGGGGATGATATAGACAGGAAATTACATCACTGCAGCTTCTGCTTAGGAAACTTCCGCTGCTGTTAACGAGCTCATCAATTCCCACCATGTTTCCCGTCAGCTAACCGTCCTGTCACCATCTGCGCTGAGGAGACACTGAGACTCCACAGCAGAGAGAAGTTTATGCTGGTTTTTCTAAATATCAAACACTAACCCCCCTCCCTCCTCCCCCCGCTCCTCTAGGTGTGAAGAACGGGGTGAAGGTGGAATCTGGAGCCAGTGACGATGAGCTGGCGTCTGATATTCAGAGCCACTACAGCAGCAACAGTGAAACCGCGTCCGTGCTGGAGGAGGGAACAGGTTGGACTTTACAGCAGAGCTCTGATTAATTTACATGTATAGATATGTCATTAACTGCCATGGTTCAGCTCTCTCACACACACACACACACACACACACACACACACACACACACACACACACACACACACACACACACACAATCACAGAAGGTGAACTCACTACTCTGTCTCTGTGTGTTGACATCAGGTGGGGAGCAGGTGGATGAGCAGACGGCTCAGGAGGAGACGGAGGACAAACTTAAACAGTGTATAGACAACCTGATGGACAAGAGGTGAGACAGAGAGACACTGACCAACACTGATGAAGGTCAAACTAAACGATGGTTCAAAGCACACTCTATCTCTCTGCAACCCCCCCCCCCCCCCCCCCCCCCCCTTAGTGCTAAGACTCGCCTGAACGCCCTGGAGTCGCTGCGTCAGGCTTTCTCCTGCAGAGTTCTGTACGACTTCCTGACGGAGCGACGCCTCACCGTCAGCGACTGTCTGGAGAGGAGCCTGAAGAAAGGTGAGATGGATCAGCTGAGCTGGGAATGTCCTCTGTGCTGTGAAGGTGGACTCAGTGAGTGAGAACATGAGTAACTTTGTGTTGTTTGGCTCCAGGAGGCGGGGAGGAGCAGGCAGCGGCTGCCACTGTCTTTGCTCTGCTCTGTATCCAGCTGGAGGGTGGAGACGAGGCGGAGGAAGGCTTCAAGTTGCTCCGCCCCATCCTCACCACCATCCTGATGGACACCAGTGCCAGCATCACAGCACGCCAGAGTGTGAGTGACAGAGGTTACCTCAATTTATAGGGCAAAGAAGAAGATGTGTTCACATCAGTCATTTGACCTGCAGCTTAACCAGGAGAATAATAATGTAATAATGATGATAACATACCATACTTGTACTTGTTCTTCATCACCACCCACACTGTGCAATATCTTTGACATGTATATCGTTTTCTACTTAAATATTTTTTGTACATAAAAGTACTTATCTTTGTTTTTTAATATATTTATATTCTTGTACATAGTAAATCCTTTATATTTTATTCCTTATTTCTTTACACATCCTGTACTCTACTGTTACAAAAGAATTTCCCACATGTGGGATCAATAAAGAGTCTTATGTCTTATAAACATCTGATTCAGTCACAGCTCAGTGTTTTTGGTCCAGATAATAGCTCATAGAAGAAACCAGATCATTATTGACCATTTGTTAATGATTTATTTATTTTATGAGGTTTTACACTGAAAAGATCAATAGGCTCACCTCAGGCTGTCTCTCTCTCTCTCTCTCTCTCTCTCTCTCTCTCTCTCTCTCTCTCTCTCTCTCTCTCTCTCCACATGTGGACCTGCTGCGTCCCCAGTGTGCCAGAGCCCTGGGGATGTGCTGCTACGTCTCTGCTGCTGAGGAGGGAGAGGTGAGAACATCAACACTGCTGCTGCTCACCAGACTCATACAGGGAAACACCTGCTGCACAGCGAAGAGCAAGTTAACCAACAACTGTTGGTCTGCTCACTGTTGCCAGGGGGATTGATTAATTGACTAAAGTCTGTCCGACTCCGAACCTTTCAGCTTGTTCGTATCGGAAAGTCAACCAGTTACATCACAGACCAAACCATCCACAAACAGGTTAGCTAGCAGCTAACTCATCGTATTTGTAGCGGTAAAACGGAGACCAGTCTGCAGCTCTGTACATTTCCCACAGGCTGTAGCTTGTTAGCGGCTTCTCCTTCTGTTACACAGGGTTAGGGTTAGGACAAATAGTTCCCAACTGGCATCAGACTACCATAATTGTTTAATTGTTTATTAAGGATCCCCATTAGCTGGTACTGTAGTAACCCGCTAGTCTTCCTGGGGTCCACAAGGAACAACACAAAATACACACAGGAAGTCACATCATCTTCAATATGTCATACATTGACAAATACAATTAATTATAATATACCTGATGTTAAAAAAGTTAAAACAAACATTTAATAATTTCCATAAATCTAGAAATGTATTTCCTCAAAGAAAACAAAACAGAACCACTCCTATAATGCCAAGTCAACATTTATAATCTAAAATAAGATTTAAGTTTCTTTTTAAGTACCTGTTTACTTTCAGAGATAGTAAGGCAGATTATTCTAGTGCTATAGTCGTGCACAGTGTTTCTAAAAACAATTTGAGTAAATAAAAAGTCAGGCACTTAACTGATCAAGACTGACTGAAACATTACAGCAGTGCTGAATGCTAACCATAATGTCATACGTGTAAATGTAATGAGTGTAAATGGTCTCAGTGTGAAACACGTGACTCATCTGTATGTGATCAGATCACTGTGCTGTCGATCACAATCGCTTGCTCTGTTTCAGTAATGTCTCTATTTCTCTGTCTGCCCCTCCCTCAGGACCTGGTCAAGTCTCTGGCCCTCCTGGAAAGCATATTCATGTCTTCATACCCCAACAGAGAAGGGGTGCTGCCCACACCTAAACCTGGGAGTCCTGGCCTCCACAGTGCCGCTCTGCAGGCGTGGTCCCTGCTGGTCACCCTGTGCCCCCCCTCCAGACTGACAGTGCTGCTCCACCTGTGAGTCACTCGGTGTGATTACTGCAGGGTCGATGTTGATCAGAGCAGAGTAACAGAGACTAGATCCCCAAGCTGAACGCCAAAAAAGTGTTGATGCTGAACCGCTTGGACTCGTTCCTCTAAGTTCTGCACATTCCACTTTCATGTCTCATTTTTATTCATCTTCACCAATAAAATAAAGAGACAACAGCTGTCCAACATCTATAACATCTGTTGGTGTCTCTGTGACTCCTCAGTCCAAACACCCCAACCTGACTTTTGGGTCAGGACCCCACTGCTCTGCTACATCACACCGTTTGTAAAGGGGTAGACCTGACAGATTAACTGACAGATCTTTTGTTGTTCCACTTCCAGACACCTCCCCAAGCTGCAGGCGTGTCTGGAGAGCAATGACGTCAACTACAGGATCACAGTGGGAGAGACCATTGCGCTGTTGGTGGAGCTGGGGAGGGACATAGATGAGGTGAGCGTGCAAACACACGAAGTGCAGATCCACACAAAAAAATAGTATCCATCCAATGTGTGTGTGTTTGACCGAAGGCTGTGTTTTGCAGGAGTTTGAGGTGGACGACAGTGAAGGTCTGTGCGAGAGTCTGAAGAGTTTGGCCACAGACGGAAACAAACACCGAGCCAAGAACGACCGCAGGAAGCAGCGCTCCATCTTCAGAGAGGTGCTGCACTACATTGAGGTGAGTGTCACTTCCTGCTGTCAGTCAGTCAGTAAAAAGGTCCATGTACACATCAGTGACGCTGTGTTCCTCTGCAGAACGAGGACTTCACCGTGGAAAAGATCAGGTTTGGAGTCGAGAGTGTTTACATCGACAGCTGGAGCCGGAGGAGAATCTACGATGCCTTCAAAGAAATCCAGGAGTCTGGAGTCAGACACCACCTGCAGGTGTGTGTGTGTGTGTGTGTGTGTGTGGCACCCAAGCTGCATCAGGGACCATTAGAAGTTCAGTGTCTTTGACATGTGGACCAGAGGAGTCAGGAATCAAACCACCGACCTTCTGATTAGTGGATGCAGGTTAATACAGTACAAGCCCCTTTCCGGTCGACTTATTCCGCCACCTAGTGAACAACCAAGAACTGGTCCAGTTCAGGGTTCAGCGGAAAATATATACAAATGGCTCGGGTTGGGCCGGGCATTGGGCCTGCTTTTTGTCCCGTTATAGACGGATTAATGCCTCTTTCCAGTGTCATGTAAACGTACTGACTGACAGTAGCTGTAGTTTAAACGAGGCCACATGTGTCTGCTGACATATCTGAGACATCTGGCAGTGGCACATAGACTCAGACCTGCAGCCAACAAACAGTGATAACAGCTGTTGCACCAACACACCGATTCAATTAGATGTATTATATAATAAGCGTCAATTAACATGAACAGTTGATGTGACTCAGATGTTTAACACTGCTGCAGAATGTGACGACAACGAGTCAGGAAACACTAATTAATGAATTTATGTGTCACAGTTGATCTCTACAGCTGCAATGATTTATTTACATCTAAAAACTGTGTGTGTGTGTTCAGTATAACCCTCTGCTCAGAGACATCTTCGGCCTCGGCGCCCCTATCATCCTGGACGCCACTGTTAAAGGAAACAAGATCTCACGGTTTGAGAAGGTAACGACTCGATCTGTCTGAGCTGCCGTCTGATTGGACAGAAGGAATCAATCACGTAACAATATGATTTATTTTTACCTCAAGAGGTTCACAGGTGTTTCACCTTCTGTCTTTGTGTCTCCTTCAGCATCTTTTCAACTCTGCTGCCTTCAAGGCCCGAACAAAACAGAGGAACAAAGTGAGAGACAAGCGAGCGGACGTCATGTGAGATGAGGATAGAGGGATGAAGGGATGGACGAGTGAGAGAGGAACTGATAGTAAATAATGCCTTCAACACTTGACTCACACACACTCACAGACACACACACACGGTGTTTTTACAGTAATAGAGTAAAGTATTACGTCTATGAAGTTTTCTACATTTCCTCTTTGGTGCTGATCGGAGTTGTGGTTTTTGACACCAACTCCAGCTGCTGTGGTTCGACGCTCAGTCAAACCAGTTTTAATCTTGTAGTTGAATCTGTGAGGAGAAATCAAACAGAGAGCGAGAGACGGAGTAAACCTCTTGTCTGGGCTGATTTATTCCTCACTGCTCCTCACTCGTCCTCTGTCTCCTCTTCAGCTGCCAAACATAAACTGACTTGAAAACAATGCAACCTGTGGGGAGGGTGTGTGGTGATTGTGTGAGAGTGTGTTTTATTTGAGTTTTATTTAACACCATTAAGTAAAACATTTAAACAAGAAGATGCCTAATTAAAAGAATGAAATCAAAGAGTCTGTTTTCATATTTTGTGGGAGAACACGTTTGAACCAATGATATTTTACTTTCTAATTTATTAAAGGATCAGGCCTGTGTGGTTTTTATGACGCTGTTTACAGACAGTGATGGGGAAAAGGATCTTTTTAATGTGTATTTTTAATGCAGGTTTGGGGGGGTAACACTATTGATCAATGTGTATGTACTGATCACTGTACAGATGAGCTGATTACTGATCAGCAGCAGATCCGTACAGACCCTGACAGAGCTGCTGCTTCAGTTGTGTCTGAAAATAAAAATATTAATACCACATGAAGCTGAGCAGCAGCTATGGATCAGGGGTCATGGATAATCAAATAAAGACCATTTCAGCACTTCCTATCTCTTTGTCTTTCATAAACATGTGTTTCCAGGAAAACCCAGATGTAAGGGATACACAATGTGCACACTGACACTACGGAGGTACCAGTTCAAATATGACAGCAGCACAAGCAGGCTATTTACAGAAATAGAAAATAAGATGCAACAGTATAAACAAATAAAAATAAAACAGGTAGAAGTTTTGGATGGACTCTGATCTGCAGACTCACTGCTGTGGTGAAAAGCAACAAAGTATATCAGTTTCTATTCATTTTTATTTGTGATTAATTTGTGAGATGTTTATGAGTCATGGTTTAACAGTTTTCCATTCCTGTGTTTGATGAAACTGTGTGAAGACCCTGGAAACATGGTACAACAACATTTGAACACTCACTGTGATGATATATTTTGTTAGACTGGAGCTGGTTGAAGATAAGTTAAAGCAGGGGTCTTCAATGTTTTAGGCCAAGGACCCCCAAACTAATGGAGGGATGAAGCAGGGACATATTTATAAAATTATGTATTATACTAAACTGGGCCGAGTACCATGTACTGGATTCAAAACTCAGCTATTCAAATAATACACAGGTTCATATTCATGGCAGTTACAAACATACCAATGCCAAAATCAACTTTGTCTTTCAATTGCATGATAATCATGCATACAAGCTATTCTAATTGGTGTTTTGATTTTAAGCATAAATGTGGAAACAAAAAAATATACAAAATTGTCATGACCCCCCTGCAGTACCTCTGCGGACCCACTAGGGGGCGCGGACCCGCTGTTGAAGACCTCTGAAAAAAGTTCATAACCACAGAGCCAACGTTTCTCTTGGCGCGCCCTTTTTTGTGACCTGTGGCTTCCGTACATTAGAATTAATATGAACCTTCTTTTTACAGTCTATGATATGAACCCGTATGAACCATTTGTGCATTTTTAGCTATGATTTTTTTTTTATCATGGATGTATTATAAGACCATAATTAAGTTAGTTAATTAAGTTACGTTTGTTAAATTAGTTAATATAATACAAACTT
>NC_139901.1:14871240-14918740 GCF_905171665.1 Trachurus trachurus
TGCCTCAGTCTGCAAGAGGTACGCTCTCTCTGTGTGTGTGCGTGCGTATGTGTGTACGTATGTGTCACCAGTTTATCCCCAGTTTAACATGTTGATCCTCAACAGTTGGACCTCGGGAGTGGGAGAACGTCCACATTGGTGGATGTTGTGGAGCGACCACAGACAGGTGGGTGGTCGCAGGTGTTGTATGAGTGTAAGCTTCCAGAGGACGTTTACCTCACTGCAACGCCACCATGAGGTTCATACTTTTGTTCTGATGGGTCTTCAGAATGGATTTCAATAATTTGATGAAACTGTATCATTTAAGATTAGCCTTATTGTGACAGTTTTGTTCTGCACCTGTATTTTACTTGTTGTAGTGTGAATATTTACTCTGAAAAAATTATTAAACACACTTGTTTAAAAAAAATAATAATAATTTGATGAAACCAAATGTAAAGGCAGCACACGCAAAGGGTGCATTTTAGTTTTCAGTTGCCCGACACATCACACAGACGATCTATTATTAAAATGCATCTTGAGGAGCGGTGTCTGGTGTGCCGACTTTATTGTTGATTTTAATAATTTGATATAAAAAATAAGAATTGCACATGGAATAATGAGGGGGGAAAAGATGAAAAACTTGTGTTGTGTGTGTGTGTGTGTGTTTCAGGTGAATTTGCAGGTGTGTATGAAGCTCTCCCGTCCAGGTGCTGGTCAGCTGACAGTCAGAGGGTGGTGTTCAGCAGCGCCTGCAGGAACTGGAAGGTAACACACACATCCACACACAGACACAGGGCCTGTCCCACTTCTCCACACTTGGCTGAGTGCGCTTGGTTACGCACAAACTTTGGTGACTTCTTGCCACGTGGAACGTACATTTGTTGATAGTGTGCAAGCATGCCTGACGGGGATATTTAAACTTACTTGACAAGTGCCATTGCGCACACTAGAGCACAACTCTGACCCCAACGAGAAAATATGATGTTCATAGTTTGCAAAATCTGAATGTTAGAATGTTAAGTGAGGATTTTATAAATTATATCGCGTGTTTGAAGCTCAGCATCTTGTCAACAAAGCTCTGCATGCGCAAATGTTGCTTGTGGCTCCCAATGACAGCAGATTTCTACAGCTGGATGCATTGTGGGATTTATACTTGGCCAAATACCGCTCAGGTGCGGTCTTACCTTAAAGGGATACACCAACATTTTTTTTTTTTTACGCTTCTTCACTTGCCTCACTCCCGAATCCATGACAAGCAGATAGACACCATCCTTTTGACTGTGCGTGCAGTAACAAGGGAGAGCCCGTAGCAACTCTAAATGGAAACCGGCGGGCCAATCTTCGTCTCAGAGCTGACAAAACTCTCCGGTAAGGCATCTTGAGCGGTCAAATGCCAGTAACGGGACGAGATCGGTCAAAACGGAGGGTTCAAGCAAAGACGGTTTATTTTGGTTCAAGTTAGCTACATCGAGGGTAGGTTAGCCTCCTATTTCAAAGTAAAAGCACTTCTGTATGTAAAAGGCAACGGGTGTTTTATTTTGTGAAAGTAACCGGAAGTGCGTTGGTCACAACGGCTAGCTTGAATAGCGCCGAATTCGTCTGAACAAAAATGTAAACAGCTGGTATTTAGACAAATTAACGACACACTGCTGATCTAAACGGCTACTTTCTCGCCTAAAAATGTTTGAAATGTCGATAAAGTGATATATGAGTTTAGAGCTAAAATGAAATCAGCTTCTGACTGCTGATTTTGGCTTGGGCAGGACTCAGGAGGCAGGCTAATCCTTCCTATACACTTCCAGTGTTTGAGCTAAGCTAATTACGGGCTCTATCTCACTTGTTACTGCACGCACAGTCGAAAGGATGCTGTCTATCTGCTTGTCATGGACTCAGGAGTGAGGCAAGACACGAAAAAAAATGTTAGCGTATCCCTTTAAGTATGGGCAAAGTGCAAATCAAGTGTGCTGCACTTTTGGTCGTTGGAGAAATGGGCCACACTCAAGTGCGCTTAATGGGACAGGGCAACACTCATGTCATGTCAGCTTAGCCTGAAGACTAGAGGTGTCACATGTCAGCAGGTGATGTGTCATGTGATCAGAACACACACTCAGATATTGACCACACACACACACACACACACACACACACACACACGTGAACATATAGACTCCTCCTCCTTCATGTCTCCTTCACTCTCTCCTCAGGACATTTTCATGGTGGACAGAAGATCAAAGAAAGTCACCTCCCTCTCTCATAGTAAGAGTCCTTCCTCTCCTCCTCCTCCTCCCTCTCCCCCTCCTCCTCTTCCTCCTCCTCCTCCCCCTCCTCCTCTGTCCACTTCTTCTTCTCTTCATTTCCCTCCTCCCCCTCCATCCCCCCTTTCTCACCATCCCTCCTCTCCTCTTCTTCCCCCTCCACCTTTCTCTTGTTGGCTTCCTCAGGCCCCTCCATCTCCTGCCCTTCCTCCTCCTCCTCCTCCTCCTCCTGCTGCTGCTGTTGGTCCTCCCTCCCCTCCTCTTCCACCTCCCCCCTTTCCTTTTACACCAGTTCCTCACCTGTCTCACCCTGACCTCCCTCCCCCTCCCCCTCCCCCTCCCCTCTCTCCTTCTCCCCCCCCTCTTCATCCTCATCACCAGGATCACGAGAGTGAACCTGAAGGTACGATCACAGCAGACTTAGTGTCGCCACCAACACCCTGTTGGGAAATGTCAAAATAAAAGTCTAAAGTGGTCTGCGATTTGGAGAGGCAGGGTTTGATTCATCTGCTGAATGTGTCACTATAGAAACCTTGTTCCTGCTTCATCATTCGTCTCAGGTTTGTCCTGTCTTTTTCAACATGACTTCCCCTCTCCTTCTCCTTCTTCTTTTCTCCGTGCTGCAGGTTCCTCTGATCCATCCAGAGTCTACGGCAGCTGGAAGCTTCTGGCGGTCCAGAGAGACTTGATGGTCGTCAGCTGCTCCAGCCCCAACACCCCTGCAACTCTGGTCCGACCACAAACACACACAAGCTGTCTACCACGTTGTTTAAGAAGATTAATCACATGAATAATGAAGTGTGTATCTGTGTGTGTGTGTGTGTGTGTGTGTGTAGAGGGTGGGGTTTGTTCCATCAGCAGCAGGTGAGCCTGTCAGGTGGAGGACCCTGCAGAATCCTATCATGTCCTTTGACTTCCAGTGGACGATTATGGACGTAACCCCTCCACCTGAAGAGGAAAACGCCCACTACTGTGAGCTGTCAATCAGCCCTTCAAAATAAGACTCATTCTGACTGATTTCAAGCTCTGGTTAACACCCCTCCCCTCTCTCTTCAGCCGGTTTAGACTTCAGCTGCGTTCTGGTCAAGCCGTCTCAGCCCCAAGAGCTCAGGATCCCTCTGGTCGTCTCCATCCACGGTCTGTTCACTGCTCTCACTGTTTACATTGCTCTCTGTGGTTGTTTACTCTGACATCATGGAGACATATTTTTTGTATTGTGTGTGTGTGTGTGTGTGTGTGTGTGTAGGTGGGCCTCACTCCCAGTTTCCTGCTGAGTGGACCTGCACCACAGCAGGACTCGCTAAACTAGGCTTTGCTGTGTTGTTAGGTGAGAAACTTCAGCCTTGACGACATTAGCTTAGCTTTGCTTAGCATAACAACTGAAACCAAGGGGAAACTGTTAGCTTGTGTCTGTTCAGTTTGGACTCAAATGAACATGTTTAACATCAGAATTCATGTACACAGTCTAACTTAATTATCACCCCCACCCCCAGTGAACTACCGAGGATCCACAGGATTTGGCCAGGACAGTATCTTGTCTCTGATTGGTCAGATTGGGAACCAGGATGTAAAGGACGTTCAGGTAGGAGCTTCTCGTCTGCTTGGCTGATCAGGTGATCGTATGTGTCACTCAGTCTCACGCCCACCTCTCTGTGGTTTCCCAGAGGGCCGTTCTCACTGTGCTGCAGAACGACCCGACCCTCGACTCCAACCGCTTGGCTGTGATTGGTGGTTCTCATGGGGGCTTCCTGTCCTGTCACCTGGTCGGTCAGTACCCAGATTTCTACAGAGCATGTGCGGCCAGGAACCCCGTCATCAACGCCGCCACCTTACTGGGAACCAGTGACATAGTGGACTGGTGAGACAAACACACACTGTAATAACTGTATATCAATTATGTGTTACAACACGTAGTATGTGTAGTTACACATTGTTACTATGCAACCCCTCCCCTCCCTCCCTTTAGGCGTTACACCAGTGTGGGGCTTCCGTACTCCTTTGACCAGGTTCCTACCAGTGAAGCTCTGGCCACTATGTTGGAAAAGTCACCCATCAAACATGCCGCTCAGGTCAGACATGCACACCTCACATACAGTACCTGACACACACACACACACACACACACACACACACACACACACACACACACACACACACACACACACACACACACACACTCTTTGTCATCATCTTCACATGACACAACCTGAAGCTGCAGCAGCTTTGACATCGCAATGGTATGAGAGGCCGTTTAGGAAATAATTCATATTTGCTCTCAAACACAACACTATGCACACACACACACACACACACACACACACACACACACACACACACACACTACTATAGTCTCTTACACACACTATTATGTGAGAGAGTATAGTAGTGTGTGCGTATGAGTATAGTGTTGTGTGTGTGAGAGCAAATATGAATTATTTCCTAAACGGCCTCTCATACAAGGTGGCACCTCATACGGTTACTGTCTGTCTGTTCAAATCAGTCATGGCCTAAGGCGTGTCAAGAAAATGTGTTTGATACATTAACAGCAGCAGGTTTCCTTCACACAGGTGTGTGTGGTTGTACAATAGTTGGACTCAGTCTGTTCAAATGTGTGCGTTTGTGTGTAGATCAAGGCTCCTGTGCTGCTGATGCTGGGGGGCAGAGACAGGAGAGTGTCTCCTCATCAGGGTTTGGAGCTCTACAAAGCCCTAAAGAGCAGAGCATCACCTGTCAGGTACAGCATGTCCACACAGGACTGTACCTGTTAACTTTGATCACTTTGTGTTTGTTATTAATGATCTTGTTGCTCTATGCGTCACTCCAGACTCCTGTGGTTCTCAGAAGAGGGACACGCACTGTCCAGGGTGGACACACAGGTCGACTGCTTCCTCAACACAGTGCTTTGGCTGCAGCAACATCTCTGAACACGTACACATGCACACAACAATAACACACTTGACTTTCACAGCAGTTGACAAATCTTCAAGACAACAGATTTTTTTTTACCAAGATAAAAGGACAGTGTTACAGTATTATAATGTTTTAAATGTTACAGTCTTACAATCCTATAAAGTTATGCTATGTTACCATGTTCCCCACTGTCGTTTTCTGATGCATTTCCAAATCAGATGATATAATAAAGAAAATCTTAGGTATGTGTAGTTTGTCACACATCATTTATTTAATAAACCTCATATTTGATATATTTCCACGGTGATAAACTTTACCCCTCAACTTATATGTTTACTCCTTAATGTTTCAACCATTACAGTCTGACAAACATGGCTCATCAGATCCAATTCAAGTAATAATGTTATCCGTCCAGGAGGTGGCAGTGTCTGTCCGCCACCTGAACATCAACTGCATCTGAGTCAACCTGCTCCATGAAGACTCTCACTTGTGTTTTACAGTGGACACAAATCTGCAGTATTGTCCACGGCCTTGGGGTGGCAGCATGTTCACATGAGGAGCTTAACATTTTTTGAAGTTGAAAATTTTATAACAAACATGGAAGTTGGACTGAATTTAATAAAATAAAAAATATCACAGAAAAAATCTGCAATCAGTTCAGATTAATTTCCTTTAAAGAGGGATGACACATCTCAACAAGGGCATCAGTTCTTATCAGAGATGGGTTGGGTGGTGGGGGGTTTAAGTGTTCCTGATGAGGTCACAGCCATGTGGGTGTTGTGTGAGGCCACCAAACAGAAGTGATGGAGGGAAGATGGTTGTTGCAATGAGAGATAAAGAAAAGAGGCGGGTGATCCAGGCAATGGATGAGAGAGGGTTTCACAGTGAGGGAGATGTTGACTACGTCTCTGTGGTATTCTCTGTGTGGGCGGAGCACAGAAGAACAGAGGCGGAGCTTTGTTGAGACAGAGGGGATTCTCAGACCGAGTGTGTGGGAGGAGACACAGAGACAGGAAGTGTTTCTGACACACAGGGACAAAGAGCCTATTGGAGTTGAGACCCCCCCACGCTTGTAACCAGTAGAGACTGTAGAACTCAGTGGACACAGTATAGATATAGCTCAGTACAAAACAGGAACAGCTAAACTCACGAGAACATAGTGGAACTCAAGAACTTGGTGGACAGCAGGTTCTTCTACAGGACAGGAGAACTCAGATCTTGAAGGAGTCTTGGAGCGTGCTAACATTGTTGGGGTGTCTCAGATTGGTGGCCCTCCAAATGCATCCAACTTGAGTCCCATTTGGACCCAAATGGGACTCAAACCCACAATCCCTGGCTTAGGAAGCCAGTGCCTTATCCATTAGGCCACTGGGGCTTTGCGCACCGGTCCTGAAAGTGCTAAAGTGGTTGTGGCTCTGGTGGTCATGAATGCTACATAAAACCCATGAGCTTTAGGTAGTGACCAAAAGATGGAGAGTAAGGATACAAGAGGCTGAGCTGAGTTTTCTGTGAAGGGTTGCTGAGCTCAGGCTTTGAGATGTTAGCAGCTCTGACTAGAGTTGCTGTTCCCTTTCATCAAAAGAAGGCCACTGAGTTTGTTGGGGTGTCTTCCATTGGTGGCTTTCCAACCGGTTGGGGGTGTTGAGGTCAACCTAAAGTGGCATTGACAACTGTTTGAAATGGTTTGGCTAATCTGATTTGTAAAACCATTTTGTTATCAAGCATTTGGGCTGTCTTGAGGCCAACATGGTGTAAAGCACTGTTAGCAGAGGATGGTTTCGATCCATCGACCTCTGGGTTATGGGCCCAGCACACTTTCGCTGCGCCACTCTGCTGTAAATCACCCCAGAGGGGACCCGAACACACAACCCCTGGCTGAGGCCACTGGGCTTTGCGCATCCTTCCTGAAAGTGCTAAAGTGGTTGCAGCTCTGGTGGTCATGAATGCTATGTAAAACCCATGAGCTTTGGGTAGTGACCAAAAGTAAAGATACAAGAGGCTGAGCTGAGTTTTCTGTGAAGGGTTGCTGGGGTCAGGCTTTGAGATGTTAGCAGCTCTGACTAGGGTTGCTGTTCCTTTTTTATTGAAAGAAGGCCACTTAGGTTGTTGGGGTGTCTTTCATTGGTGGCTTTCTAAACGGTTGTGGTTGAGGTCAACCTAAAGTGGCATTGATGACAGTTTGAAATGGTTTGGCTAATCTGATTTGTGAAACCATTTAGACTGTCTTGATGCCACCATGGTATAAAACACTGTTAGCCGACACATCTTATAAGTCTGGGTGAATTCAGGTCAATTATAATAGACAGAGAATTGAGCTCAATCGGACTGTGTGATTGCGTTGTTTAATCATGTTTTCCTGAAATGTGTGATTGTATTTTATTTGAGTCTTGTGTGATGTGCAACTGAGCTGTTGTGTGCTGCCGTCTTGGCCAGGTCACTCTTGGAAAAGAGGTTTTAAATCTCAATGAGTTTTTACCTGGTTAAATAAAGGATATTGATTGATTGAGGATGGTTTTGATCCATCGACCTCTGGGTTATGGGCCCAGCATGCGTCCACTGTGCCACTCTGCTGTAAATCACCCCAGATGGGACCACTGTGGTGCTTTGGACACTGGTCTTGAGAGTGCTAAAGTGGTTGTGGCTCTGGTGGTCATGACTAGCAATGAAGGCCACACACACTGTGGTTGACAGAGAGGAAGGTGAAGGTGGTTATGTGGATGGTATTTAGCTAAAGTTGAAGTCTTTTTTGTGTTCCCTGCTGTTTCTGTAGCTCTTGCTTTCAAAAGTGGAAAAAACTGCCTGTGTATTTCAGCCTGTTTCCAATATAAATCAATTGTCCTTTTCTGACAGCAAACAAACTAATTTGTACTGGAAACATGATTTAAACATTTACTGCAGGCACGGAACTTGTAAAGAAAATAAGACTCGAGATTTATTCAAATAGAATAAACAGATGGATGAAAAAAAATCTCAAAATATCCAAAGGAGATCGCACTGAAGAAACTAATGTCCCACATTTTAATCCATAAAACTGTATTTACACTTATTTCTACAATGACATCATCTCAGTGTGTTCTCTTCTGTAGTGGAAACTGGTTCATCATGTCAGTGGGTGGAGAAGCAGTGCTGTTCTTCAACTAACAACTTAAAATATAATCATTTTTGTTATCCATGTGTGTTCACTACAGGCAGCATTATACTTATATATTTTACTGTACTGAGCTGCATCTACTGTACTGTATCTACTGTTAGAGTCCCCAGCGATGGGGGAGAGGCATCCCCTCTCACACACAATCCTCTTTCCTTCCATCACTTGGCTCATCTCCATCTGTCTTTTGTCATGTTTATCTGTATCTCTCCTCCCATGCTGCTTTTGAGCTACTGTTGAATCAGAGCCATGCAGCATGTTTTTTGGGGGGGTGGGTTGGGTAGAGAGAGAGGGGAGGGGGGTTCTTGGCCTGGTTTTCCAGTTGAGGCTTTTAGCCCTTCTCACCACAGAAGCGGCAGCTGTGAACCTGCGGCTGGTGATACACTGACATCTCTTGACCTCATGTTCGTTCTTGTGGTATGACGAGGTGTAAATGACGTGCAGGTCATGGTGATCCGATGGAGCTGCTCACCAGGATGAGTGGATGTCACCTGCTGAGTTGAGGAGTTACAGTCCAGCTAGTGAAACTGGAGTTAAGGTAGACACACACACACACACACACACACACACACACACACACACACACACACACACACACACACATTCACACGCTCACGTGATAGTGGAAGGAAGTGTGTGTAAACACGCTGGTCAGAAAAACTGAGTCAGGTGGAAAATCACTTTCTTAAGAGAAAGAAACAAAAACCGGATGCCAAGCAACTGATGAGCATGATGAGACCCAGAAACACCAACAAATTGGACATCTACAAAAACTAAATGTACTTTATTCGCCAATATAGTCAGTGTTGTAATTTTGGTTCCTGTGGCAAACAAAAACAATAAAACTGAAATCCACCAGGTCAGTATAAGTCACTTCGGTTTCCTGTTGGTGACAAATAAACATCAGATTTAATAAGCTCTAATAATCAATAAAAACATCATGACAGAATGTTTCTTGTTGCGAAAAAGCTGCAACTGTGTTCACTCATCCACTCCTCAATCAGGTCTTCACCTCTTTCACTTCAGCTCAAACCTTCAGATATGACTTTCAGATAAAAACATTTCCTCTCCAAAATAAGACTCAGGAATGACAAGAATTCAGGATAAAAGCCCTGAGGGCCTTTGGGCTCCTGGTGTTTATAGAGACTCCCTCAGCAGTGAAAGGGTTAACCAACCTTTAAAAATTAATGTCATTAACTTACATATGAACTTGTGTTTATTAATAAAGATGTTGCTTTATTACTCATGCACAAACCCATGTCACATAACCAGGTTCAAACATCTCAACATCTGTACCTGCAGAGAAATAAGCAGCCTTTTAAATATTTATTTATTTATTTTAATATATTTGAGAAATGAACATACTCTGACCTCTGACAGCCATCAGGTCAGATCTCTGCCATCAGGCACAAAGGGACCATCACATTGTCTGAACAGTTTAAACCTTATGAACATGTTGAGGCTCAGTGTTCTTGATATTACGACAAGAACATTCTCCTCATAATAGTCACACATTGTCCCTGCCTGTTGGCCAGTGCTGTGCGTCCTCAGTGACTCAACATGTGTTGGACCTTTATTAAACTCAGCTCGCTGCTGGAAAACGACAGCTAATAAACTGAGAACCTATTTGTCTTCTCATAATCCTCAATGCAGATGTGATACCAGTGTTGTAACGAAGTAAAAAATACTCTGTTACTGACTTAAAGCAGAAGTAGCCTAAGCGATATTTTTGTGTTAATATAAGTCTTAAATAGTTATATCTTCCGACAGCAATCACTTACATAGAGTGTTTGGACCGAAACACGGGTCTGTCAGTCACTCTGCTCTGCTCTGAGCCAAGGAGAAAACTTTTCTCGTATCCTACAAGTTTTATCCAATGAGGAGAGAGAACGGCATGAAGGGCTGTGTGTGCAGCCAAGGGATGCCGTGAATGTGGTGACGTAGGGACGAGGACCAATAGATCCATGACGAGGGCGGGGGCTGCTAACTCCATCGGCTGACAAGACGTTATGGTGCGTTCAAGGCAACCCGTAATTCGTGTTTTTCCGACCTGTGAAGTCGTACCAGTTCGATCTGGTACGAGTTCACGGGTCGGAAGTTACGAGTGGCCGTTATAGTGACTTTCACAGGTAAAACAGGTCGGAAAAACATGAGTGGGTTGCCTGGAACGCTACAAAATCGTAAGTCGTGACTTGAAGCTGTAATTTACGGTTTCAAAAGCCTGCCTGGAACGCAGCATTAGCCAAAACGACCGGATCGCTTACTTCTGCTTTAAGTAGAATGTTCACATACTTTACTTAGTTATTTATATTTCTGACAACTTTTACTTTTAATCCACTACAATTTCAAAATAAAATGTGTACTTTTACTCCGATGCATTTCCTTCGTTACTACAAAATAAAAGTTTAGTTGGTGACGTAATGCCTGTTTGTTGTCATCAACCGCCAAGCGCGAAGAAGTAGCCTAGCCCAGAGCGATAGATAAGCCTACCCGGGCAAATTACTGTCATGGCTGCACTGCAGCTCCCTCTGCTGCTAACGTTAACACCCCGAAAACATTTAATAACGCGGGTCGGGTCGGACTACGGGCTTCCTCTTTCTTTCTTTTTTTTGTTTCTTTTTTACCGCGGTCCGGCCGAGAAGCTAGCTAAAGATCGTGAGTCCGGCTGCATCGGGTCCAGGCTTCAACACCAGCCTGCGGATCCAGGTGAGAGCGCTGGCAGGAGTGAAGCAGCCTAAGAACTGCTCAAATAGGGGATCGTGGGCTTTGAAAGGTTGTGTTCATTCACAAGAGTTTGCAGAAAATAGAAATAGGCTAGACCTGGCTTCTAATTCATACTGGCTGTTATTTGCTCAAACCTGGAGCCACACCGGGTCCAGTAGCTACAGGAGTCGACTTGGCTTTTATTTGAGAGTTTAGGCTAGGCTACTGAAGGCTCGTGGTTCCAGTGTTACGTAATGTAGGATCAGAAACCGGCATCTGTCTGACTGAATGGGGCGACAACAGGTATCCCCCCGCCCTCGGGTATAAAACATGAATAACCCTGAATGAATGAACCATGAATGACCCCCACCCCCAGAAAATAGCACCTTGTGCCCACTGCCCACCAAGAGCCACTGGAATATTGGCATCCAAAAACGCCTCGTATAACGTGGCAGAAGTTTAATTTTAATGTTTAATAACTTGAAGCCTCTTTCTCCTGTACCTAGATATTAAGCTTTTTTTTTTTTTTTTACAGTAAGATCAGCTAACAATCACTGACACTGTGTGTGTGTGTGTGTGTGTGTGTGTGTGTGTGTGTGTGTGTGTGTGTGTGTGTGTGTGTGTGTGTGTGTGTGTGTACATACACATCCATGTAAGTGTGAATGATGTGAATGCCTCATTTCTTCTGAACACCAATCATTCAGGTATTCTCTGTTCTTCCTCTGTCAGCAGCTCCTGCTCATCATGAACCTCTTGGCTGATGAACATCTTTGCAGCTGCTGCCGCCTCCACAGCTGCTCCACCTCCAGGTAAAAGCAAACTTGTCTTTCACTGATGCCTTAGGCTCAGATCTGTTTGACTTGAGAGAACACGTCAGTGACAGGAGGGCGGCTGTGTTTGTCTCAGCACCACAAGCCCCTCCTCTTTTAGAGAGTTAGACAGTACCCTGATGGTGATGGTGGACCTGTGGGTGACGTCACAGAGGCAATGCCATCTTTATTTAGAAGGCCTCTGAATGCGGGGACCCTCTTTGCTGTTTCAGGTGATAAAATGAGTTGAGTTTATTTATGTCTTCACTGTTTTTTTTATATATATATATATATATATATATATATATATTTTTAGGGGCTTTTTCGCCTTTAATGTAGGACATTTGAGAGAGACAGGAAATGGGAGGCAGAGAGAGGGGGAATGACACGCAGGATAGGACCGCTTGGCGCGGGACTCAAACCGTGGTCGCCTGCAGAGGACTATAGCCTCAACACATGGGGCGGGTGCTCTACCAACTGAGCTAAACACCGCCCCATGTCTTCACTGTTTATGATGCCACAATGCCACCTGTACATGGCTCTTCCTCCATGATTTCAGCACTCAGGTAACATCACCATTGCCTGAAGCAGATGCCTTGTTTGTTGAAACACTCAATTGCACTTAAGTGTCACTTTGAGCCTCTCTTAGCTCATCAGTACAACCATGCAGATCACATTATACCAGCGACCACATCACTAATGAAGGCTCACAATGTTTTTTTTTTTTTTAGAGGATTTTGGTAATTTCAGCAGTTTTTGTGTTTGTGTCAGCATATGTATGTGTGTGTATGTCTCTACACACATGCAAAGTGTGTGTTTATATTAATAATCCATGCAGTAGAGCGTTTTGTAATATAGGTGATGCATAATTCATTGATAAGAAATGGGATGCTCTTTCATTAGTCAAACCAAGTGGGACGCCGTCCTGCAGTCACCTATCATTACACTGCTCAGTGATTCATACAATGTGTGTGTGTGTTGGGGGGGGTATGCTCATCTCAGTGTGCCACTGTGATTACATGACGTATATAATTTTGCCTTTAATGTTTATTTAAAGTAGCCTGAGTGTAGGTGTGTTGGTCTAATGGCTTCTAGTTCTACACATCAGAATAATCAGATCCCTATTTTATATCGGTGAAGAGCTATTATGCAAATGCGAAACCTAGTTACATCACTGGAAGACAACTGAGGGAACAGCTCGTAAAACCACGTGGATTTCAACCTAGTTAATTCTCACATTTTGGAGGCCGGAAGGCAAGACAAATATTTATTTATTAAATATTAAGAGCCTTCAAAAAGTGATATTTTCATAATATGTCCCCAAGACTAGCAATTCATTCAAGGTTTTCAATGAACAGCCTGCGTGCTGTCTATTACGTTCAGTTCGCTAATTTGAGAACAGTCCCTTATTTTTTTTTTTTTTTACATATTTCCATGTCTGATGCATCATGATTCAAGAAGATTGTTTTTACTGTGCATCTGGTATTGTAAAAATGTGTTGCATTATGTGATGCATGACGTTATCAATAGGGGGAATATTTCTACCCGTTGGGGGTAGTTGAAGAGGTATCGATGAGAAATGGAACTGGACCTTAATGTCTAAACTCTGTCTCAGTGTCTCAGTTGGTCTGTGACTCCTGGTCCATTAGTGGGTGTTTGCCAGAGGCTTCAGCTCCTGATGAGGTGGAGAGAGAGGCAGAGAGAGTGCATGCTGTGTGTCCACGTGCGTGTTTCTCCTGTCTGGTTTCTGACTCTGTGTGTGAGGATGTTGTGCATGTGTGTGTGTGTCCTTCATAAATGCAGGATTACCCTGTAGCCCCTCTCTACACAAAACAAATAGGCTGGATCTGAGTTCCACTTAATGAAATGTACGCACGCACACGTTTTATTCAATCTTTTACCATAGAGTATGTTGAGTAGGAATGTGACTGAGTATATATGTTGTTACTGTACTGTACTGTGTTTGTGTATGTGTGTGTACATTGCCTCATGTTTATTCATCAGCTGCTCAAACTTCTCTGCAGTTCATCCACTCTCCACACTTTGATCAGTGGATCAGTCAAACAGCTGAGTCAGGACCAACACACACACACACACACACACACACACACACACACACACACACACATACACACACACACACACACACACTTTGCACAAGTGGTACAAATACAGTACATCTTAAAATTCACACACACACACAGGGTGCAACGCAGACCAGCACCAATGTGATGGTGTACGCACACACGCGCGCGCACACACACAAGCACATGCGCGTGCACAAACACACACATACACACAAATATTGATCTATAACCAATTTAGAAAACACACACACTGTGAACAGTGAGACTTGCTGAGTTGTGGTAAATCTAAAGTTCAGATAATAAATATTTAATAAACGGTTTCTCGAGGACGATGAAACTTCTTCAGTCTGTTACTTTAACAGAGTTTGGACTGTTTTTCTGTTTCAGGTGGATTGTGGTGAGTCCTGCTTTGTTAAAGGTGCACTACTACCTACCTGTGTGTGTGTGTGTGTGTGTGTGTGTGTGTGTGTGTGTGTGTGTGTGTGTGTGTGTGTGTGTGTGTGTGTGTGTGTGTGTGTGAACACTACAGAGCGTGTTGTGTGGAGGTTGTAATGGGCCCCTGCCAGCTGGCAGAGGAAACCCTGTGTCATCAGCGTTTTGGTGTGAGGTTCATCTGTCTTGGGAGTCAGTGAAGGTGCCCGTCACGCCTGGCACACACACACAAAAACACAAACACACCAACACACACAAACACACACAGGTGATAAATCAGTGAATGTTGATGTTGGACAGTGTGAGATGTGTTGATAGTGTCTGTGTATGTATGAGTGTGTGTATACTCTTTGTTTGCTGCACTGTACCGTTTTATTTTGTATATTTATTTAGATGTATTTTGCTGTTTTGACTGTTGCAGTAGAAACAGCAGCTGAGACGTGTGTGTGTGTGTGTGTGTGTGTGTGTGTGTGTGTGTGTGTGTGTGTGTGTGTGTGTGTATGATGTGTAGACAGCTCAGCTCAGGGTGTCTGTTATAATGAAACATTAATATTGATGGAGGTGTCGGTGTCCCGTTGAACTGATGATTTTAAATTTTTAACCTTCCCCCTCTCCCACTCTGTAAAACCCGCTGACACTGTCAGACACTTCATGTAACAGTACAAGTGACTGGAGTTAAATAAAAAGAAAAAAAAGAAAAGATAATAAAACTGTGAATCTGTCTGTGCAACAAATCCTGAAACATCCTTGAACCTCTTCAGGGGAGATGTACTGGAAACAAGAAGGAGGATGATGATGATGATGATGATGATGGCGATGATGTTGTTGATGTTATGATTCAGCTTCTTTTATTGCTGCTTTTCTTCTGGAGCAGTGAACCACAGTCGGGCCCAGAGCTGTGTGTGTGAAGCAGCTAATGGCCCCTGAAGCAGATTGTTTAAAGTTGTTTCTACAGACAGAAGCTGCCTCACATCAACTAAGAGGAGTTGTATATGGTGTGTGTGTGTGTGTATGTGTGACATTAGTGGGTTGTTGCTGATAGAAGTTTCCTGAAGCCTGATGTGAACTCTACTTTTATCATTATGACCACGTAGCTGCAGGTGGCGGCGCCCCCTAGTGACACAGGAGCAGGAAGGGAGGTCAGGTTATCTTAGGCACGACCCTATCATGTTTGGACCCAATTGAAACAAACTAAAGCGATGATGTGTTTGTACGTGTTAAAAGTTAAGGTTATAATATCATTGTGCTGATGTCAGAGCGCAGATTGGCCTCTGTGGAAACATGTTGTGTTGTTTTTCTTAGGAAGAGGTTGTTTCCTCTGATTCACCTCCTGTAGTGTACCACACCTGATGAGTAATTTGAATCCTCCCCCCCCCCCCATTTCAAACAAACTACAATGACAAAGGCGTTATTCAGATCAACTGCACTAAACGACTACTCAGATCAGTTTGAGCTCAGACAGGTCAACTGTCTTCAGCATGTTGCTGAACTCTGACTTATACTGTATGCCTGTAGTAGGGACGTCACAATTACTTGTTTTCACAATTAATCGTGGTATTAAAAGCCACAATTAATTAATCGTAATTAATCGTAATTAATAAAAAAAAATGCTCAGATACTGGTCCATTTAACTGACGTAACATTGAATTGGTAGGAAATTAAATGTTTAAAAAAAAAAAAAAAAATTAAAAAACAACAAAACAAAACAAAAAACGATTAAAATAAACATTTCAAACACTTCTCCTGGGCGATTAATAATTGGTCATATATTAGATAGATAGATAGATAGATAGATAGATAGATAGATAGATAGATAGATAGATAGATAGATAGATAGATAGATAGATAGATAGATAGATAGATAGATAATTTATTAGTACAGACTCTGGGTCCAGTTAAAAATAGATAGATACATTAAATATTTTGTGTAAACAATGAGTAATGTATTTGGACTATATTTGATTTTACACATTAATAGTGTTGTGAAATTGATAAATGCATAATAATCGTGATAATCGTAACACCGTGATTATTTATCTGACAATAATCGCACCAACAAAATGTATAATTGTGACATCCCTATCCTGTAGAGATATACATGTAGCCCTATTACAAATGACGTAAAGTCATTCCTCCAGGACCCTCCTTCTTGTATGGTACACCTTGGGAAAATGATTGTGTTAATGTTAGCTGCGGATGTTAGCTGCTTGTTAAATGCTGACATTGGTGGCTTATGATAGCTGGTAATGTTAGCTACTTGTTAGCAATAGCTGTCTTCTACAGCTGGCAATGCCAAAGGCTTCTCCCACACCAACTGCTGCCTCCGTTTGATGCTGAATAAATGAGCGTTGGCGTTAAGTCTCCACAGGCTTTTACAGACTTGGTCGGACCCAGACTGGAAGCTCAAAACCTCAAGAACCACTTCCAGATGCCTGAGGAGACGTTGTTAGCGTCTGCTGCCATGTTGATGTTGAAAATCTGATGATGTTGATGTTGAAATCTGAAAATGATCTGATAGAGAAACACAGCACATTTTCATCATCATCGTCCTCTTTTTCCTGCGTTTTTTTTTTTTTTTTGCATGTGCAGGGCTCCTGACTAACTTCTTTTTACTAGGAGCATAGTGGCAGAGCAGAAAATTTAGGGGCGCACACTGTAAATCCCCTTGCAAAGCAGATATTCACATTTCCTTTATGTTCATAATCCTCACACATATTGGCTAGCCACCTGTAATGACAGATTCAAGATACTTTGAGTCGCCTCTTTCACATTTCACCAGAAGGTAGATTCATTGGTTGCACACGCAACCGCAAGTAGATGAAAAATTTACTAACTGTCTCAAAATGCTCTCATTTAGGGGCGGTCTGGAGCCCTGATTTGATTTGATCATATGACTGACTGTGTCAAATCAAAACTGATCTGAACTATTGAACTAGTCAGAGCTTCACTCACCCTCTCTTCCCCATCATCACCTTCTCCATCTTCTCCACCAACAACAAACTGGCCTCTGCTTTCTGCCCTGGAGTCAGTGTACCCCACCCCACCCCATCCATCAAAGCCCTCCCTCCTCTGTCAGCTCAGTGAGCTGCGGACAGATTCACTGCTGAGACATCCACACTGTTTACAGCAGCAGCAACTCCAGATCATCCACCTCTGTCCCGTCCCTGCGTTCTCATTAGGACAGTTTGTCAACAGCAGTGACCACGATCCGTATCAGCAGCCGAACGGAGACGAGTGGAGGGAGAAACTTCCACAGGGTCAAATGTCAACGCAAATAGTCCTAACCTGTGAATGTGTTGATGTTGATTGTGTGTGTGATTACCAAAAGTTCATTACATGAGTAGTTGACAAAAGTTTAGTGTGACTGAGAGTGCGTTGTCATCATCACGTCAGTCTGAAACACGGCTGGTGTGACTGTAGCAATGGAGTCTCGTTAGAGGGGGTAGGGGTGGGGTGGGGGGGGGGGTGGGGGGGCATTGTCTTAACTTTGGACCTGAAACCGACTCGTCCTCCATCCCTCAGAGACGAGGACACACGTCATCGGTGTGGGGTGAGGTATGATGAGGAATGAGGGTTATAGTGACAGAGCGGAGCTACTTAAGATAAGTGGGGGTTACAGTGACCCCCCCCCCCCCCTCAGCGCTTATCATGTGAAGGCTGAAGATTGATGTGACACTTCCTGTTTCTCCTTCCTCATCTCTCCCTTTCACTTTAATTTAGCTGATGTGCCAACCCCCAACTAAGCCTCTCCCTCTGACCCCCCCACACACTTTCCCCTTGGTTCTCCCTATGACCCCTCCCTCAGGAGATAAGCTCTAAGCCCAGATAACTGAGAAACACAATTTCACTTTTATCCCCACTCGAACGAAGAGTTAACGAGATTCACCTAAACTACTCCCGACTGTCGCACACTCCTATACTGCACATACTACAAAACTACCCCAATAATAGGCTACTCTGTACACACACTACACATGATATAAACTACACAAAGAAGACACAACACTAGATCTGTATATGGAAGCAGAATAGTCCTGAGGCTGGACATGTCTCCACCTACCTGTGACTGCAGGTCATTTACACGCTGACAGTGACAAGCTGGTACACACACACACACACACACACACACACAAACCCTCATGCTAATCACAGCTGTAGCAGCAGTGGAATGTGTGTGGACTGTAATCAGGATGTTGACCCACATACTGATTATAACACTGCAGATAAACCTGCTGCTCACTACAGGAGCTCTGAACCAGCACCACTCACACTGTATCGTTCTTTATACTCTATATATTGTGTTAACTCTATATACATTTACTTATCTACATTTTACATGTATTTATTTACACACATACATATAGTATATATAATTACAGATGAAACATGTTTAGTATTTTATTGTTTGTGTTGTGTTTGATCCTCATCAGGGTTGTTGGGGTCAGTGCGTCCTCAGTATCATCCTCAATCTCACTCACTGTGACTGATCTCAGTTCAGTTTAATGTATTTTATCAGTTCACAGCTTCTTACAGCACTGATAAAAGTCTGTCTCTGTCCTCTCCGCCTGCATCTCACTGTGTTTGTACGTGTCGTGTGTATACTACATCCCTGTAGTCAAAGTCTTTCTGTGACCCAAACAAATGTAAGGATGTTTTTTACATGCATTAAATGAAACACAGTAACTCTATACTGTGAAATCCGACACTAGTTTAGTTTAGTTTAGTTGGGACGATGCAATTTAGTAACATAAAACAACAAGAAGAAGCAACAAACCAAGATTGTTAAAAGTAGATCAGTTTAAAATCAACACGTGTCCACGACGTCACCGCCATGTGGACATGATGACACACACACACACACACACACACACACACACACACACACACACACACACACACACACACACACACACACACACACACACACACACACACACACACACACACAGAGAGAGGGGAGAACCATGTCTTTAATCAAGTCCAGTGCATCAGTCAACAACAGTGTGAAGACAGGGCTTCACCACAACACAGAGGCCCCTGTAGGTGTGTGTGTGTGTGTGTGTGTGTGTGTGTGTGTGTGTGTGTGTGTGTGTGTGTGTGTGTGTGTGTGTGTGTGTGTGTGTGTGTGTGTGTGTGTGTGTGTGTGTGTGTGTGTGTGTGTGTGTGTGTGTGTGTGCACGCTGCAACACCTGCAGAGCCACTTTATCTTCTGCATTTGTAGTGTATCACACACCTTGTTTGTGTCATGGTTGACTTCATGTGTGGGTACTTAGGCTCTATATCTGCGTATGGGGGTGGGGGGTTACGATAGTTACCATCGTAACATTAGCCTATCTGGTTTCATCAGTTTCATGAAACATTTTAAAACTGCAAATCTTATATAAACGACATAAAGATTTGGAAACGTCTCAAAGGTGCCCCCCTTACTGTCCCAACTTGAGAACTTATGTCACAAGCCGGTTTTGGCAGAAAATACAGCAGCTAGAGAACAGATCTGTGTTTCACATCACTCTGTATGTGTATGTCTGAGAAAATACTGTACACTGTGTATTTATGTGTATGTAGTATACTCTGTATATTCGGTTTACTGTGAGTGCAACAGCAGCTGGATGACAACACAGTAAACAAAAAGGGGACAGTAAAAGAGGCTGAACAGCTGTTTCCACACCTGGAGATTGATGGTTACAGTTAACCGGGTGGAGATGATGTCACAGGCTTCATGTTTGTGTTGTTAGAGTGAGAGGCAAGTTATGTGTGTGTGTGTGTGTGTGTGTGTGTGTGTGTGTGTGTGTGTGTGTGTGTGTGTGTGTGTCTGTGTGAGAGAGAGAGAGAGAGAGAGAGAGAGAGAGAGGGAGAGGTCATTAGTGGATGAACAGCCAGAGATCAGTAGACTCCTTCTTGACTTATGATGTAGGTGAAGTAGTTTTCTACTCCTACCAAAACGATGTTGACACAGGGTTTCCTCTTCTACTCACCAACTGGGAGCGCTGTGCCATGCGGCTGCTTTTCATAATGACTCTGTTACTCTGTTGTTTTATTCCAAAAGTCATAAAGCAATCAAGGAAGGACTTTTAATAAAAATGGCACTCGAAGTAGAGCAAACATGCCCACAAGGAGGCAGGGATCATCTGATTGGTCAACAGTACACCTGGCCTTCTACTGGCCGGGGGATTTTGTTCATTTGTCATCTGTGAGCACAGGCTTCGTGAGTGTGACGGCTGGATTTTTAGAGAATATATCACAAATCTCAAATCAATAAATCTTACCCTCAAATTCATATAGGCTACCGTGCTCTTGAATAAAGATAGGACAAAAACTCTATAGTGATGTTGCTTGTCAACTTATAGTCAATCCCGAACACAGAGAAATAAACACAAGGACCAAATCTGTGTTTGCTTGGATGTCAGAAGGCGGTGTTATAGTGACAGCCTGGCTCTCCAACTGGTTCAACAGAAGTGTCCAGCTTCTGTCTTGTGCGTTTTTGCAGCTCAAGTGTTTTTTTCTGAATTTGTAGCACGTTTGTGTCTTTGTGCGTGTTTTTTTTTTTTTTTTTTAAGTTGCTGTATGTTGAGCTTGAGGGCCACCATAGTTTCCTCCTTGTTGGCTGTAGAAACTACAAAGGGCACTGAGCTGCCTCAGTGTTGTGGAGGGAGGGGAAGAATAAAGGAATAATCGGCCTAATTCAGGCGCAGATAAGACTTCACTGAACAAAGACTCAGAATCATAATGAGACAGTTTCTCTGGAGTAAATCCACTAAGCTGCTCAGTCTGATTATTCTCCATCATAAGAGTTTCTGGAGCTTTTTGGAAGCAAATTCACCCCCAACACCCCCACCGCCCCCCCTCGTCCTCCCCATGTCCTCTGGCCACCTCGAAGCCCCCACCCATTCTCTGCTCTGATTGGATCAGCCCACACTCTGGCTGCTAGGTGACCTTGGGTGCCATTGGTCAGTTTTTGGACGCAAGGTATGAAACCACCAGCAGAGATTCATTAGAGCTCACACACACCACACACACACACACACACACACACACACACACACACACACACACACACACACACACACACACACACACACACACACACACACACACACACACACACACACACACACACACACACACACACACACACACACACACAGTCATTCCTGTCATACCCAGAGATTAGTGGAATTTAAACACTTGGATTAGTTGCAGGATTTTTGACCAACAAATGATCCTTTTCTTTTCTGTGTGGCTCCGTCACTCTCTCACTTCCTCGGGGGGGGGGGCATTAGGTTTAATGAAGCTCCATTTCTTTGCTGTATCGGACAACACTGTCCTATTACAGTAATGACTCCTCCAATCAACAAGGTGGTCGATCCAATGACATCACAAACAGAGCTGCACACTAATAATAAAATAACATTAATAACTTTTGACAGTCTATTCACTGGAGTCCACTTTTGTCAGTGGTGAGTTCAGGTCATCTGATCTGGTTGCTATGCAGCAGATTTTTGTTTTGGTTGTACCATCACTGTCAGGTGCGTTTACTCTGCCAGGTAACTGTGTGTGTGTGTGTGTGTGTGTGTGTGTGTGTGTGTGTGTGTGTGTGTGTGTGTGTGCATGTTTTTTTTACAGCTGTGTTTGCAGTACCAGGGAAGTGTTGGCACTGATGTGTGGAGGCGAGCTTGTGGTTTGTACTTCTGAGGGCAAAGTACCGTCATGCAGTTTGCTGCACCTTGTTGAACACACACTGACACACACCCACACCCACACCAACACACACCTACGCACTGTTTTCGCTCATCATGTTGTCAGTGACTCATGTTCACTCTAATGTGTTTTTTCCGGAACGTGCCTGAACTCATCATTAACTTACATTAACGACACTTTGATCTGAGTTTTGTGATAATTCACAGACTCATAAACTGAAAATCGGCTTCGTTACGACTCCTAATTCACAGCAGGAAACGACCTGACGGAGCTCATCACAAAGTTTGTATCTGTTACAGTGAGAATAAATCTACCAATCTGTCAGTCAATCAAGATTGTTGTTGCAGAGAACAGACCTAGGACCAGATATATTCTCTGTATTAATCCAGATACAAACTGATCAGGAAAAAGAAATGAGTAACTGACTCTCAGGTAACGTGTGACTGTAATGAACTGTTGTTCTGACCTGAGACAGATCAGAGTAGAAACAGACTGAACCATTTTGACGTCAGATCTCAGAGCCACTTCATTCTACGACACCTGAAGGGCTCTCCATCACCACCTGCCAGTTACTGTGGTGACAGTTTCAACGCCTGTCAGTCACCATGGTAACCTGTCAGAGGGCGCCGCTGCCCTGCCAGTCACAGCTGTTCAGTCCTGGTGACAGAGGTTACCGAGAGACTGTGACCTTTGACCCTGTGCACCCTGACGTTTAAAATTTTCCCTCTGTGTTTACCTGTGTGTGTGTGTGTCTGTGTGCGTATGTGTATGTGTGTGTGTGTGTGCTGTGATGACTGACAAGCCTCGACAACAGCAGTTTCTCTCTGGTCCCTCTCTGTCATGATGTCATCCTTTGGACACAATGATACCTCGATCCATCGACCGATAGTTGGTCAGAAACCTCACAGATCACTGAAGATCCTGGGCCATGACCTGGGGCCTCATTTATAAACGCTGCGTACGCACAAAAGAAGGCGTACGCCACTTGTAAGCAACGTTTAGGATCTATAGAAAACAAACTTGGCGGGAGAATGTGCCGCACCTCCATGGCAGTTCTGACCCTGCCGTACGCACAAAATCTGGAGAAACGGGAAACTGCGACCCCAACAGCAGAAGGATAAAATCAAAGATAATATGTGAAATTGATACATTTGTGTGAAATAATCAAATATTACCTTCAAAAACGAAGAACGAGGCATAATTGGTATTGATACTTCCGGGAGTGCACGCGCGCACACACATACATATTAAAATAAGGATTCAGATGTCTTTTATTGAACCACTAAAATATGTTCTGTCATTATGAAACAAAACTTACATTTTATTATAAAATCCATTCACATAAAAAAAAAGGCGGACAAACTGTATTCCCAAAAAGTTTTCAATGAATGATTATAGGCCAATGTGTGGAATTTATTTTCTTGGCTCTTTTCCCCTTTCCTTGTCATTGATTTGGTATGAATGAATATTCATCAAGCATGTGCTCCTCTGACCTTATATAGGCACAGTATGGGCGGGGTAAAGCGCTTCCTCACTTGCACCACCTTTAAAATTGATTGTGATTTATAAATGGAAACAGGCGTAGGACGTGCGTGTGCATTCTGTTGTAAATCTGAAAGTTTTTTTTCTTTTTTCTTTTCTGTGTTTCCTCCGTACGGCACCTGTAGTGATCTTTCCTACACACAGTTTTATAAATGAGGCCCCCTGGACTCGGACTAAAAAACTTGACCTCCATTTTCAAACCTGAGAGAGCAGAAGAAACACAACCAGCTCTAATGTATGTGAAAATGATCGGGGTGAAAATGACCATTAGAGGCGCTTTGTTGGCTGAGCGGTAACATCATAACATATCATACAGGTGTACTGAGCCCTTAGCAGTCGGCTTGATTCCTGAAGAGTCTGTTGCTTATGCCAGTCACCCTCTCTCTCACTCCACACTGACCAGCTGTTAAAAGCAAGAAAAGAAAACATCAGCTCTCATCTCAAAGTCCTGTTGTTGTTTTACCTCTTGGTTTGAAGGAGGAGGTTCAAGCCTTCAAGGTTCACGGAGGAGAATCCGGCTGTAGAGTACAACTCTGTGTGTGTGTGTGTGTGTGTGTGTGTGTGTGTGTGTGTGTGTGTGTGTGTGTGTGTGTGTGTGTAGATTAAACATGATATCTGGCCTGGGGCTGCAGGGGCAGGCTTGTGCAGATCTTTCTTTACTGCTCTGCTCATCTCGCTGGCCTCTAACCTTTGACCTCTGACCCTTCACCATGCACACTGACAGGTTAACCTCAGGTATTGCAGCTGAGTTAACAACACATGATGTTATTCTACAAATTAAGATTAGATTAGGTTATTATTTTCTCAAGATCAATTTAATGATTAAATAAATTAAATTTCATGTTTTATGTCACATACATTTAATTAAACTAATGACACTGATTAATATCATTATAAATATAAACAGACACATGATGAGTGTCACAGTTGTTTTTTTACACTGTGTGTTTGTCTTCACCCTCCCGGCCTGGGTCCATGTGTAGTGATTTTCGACCCCCCACCCCCACGCTGCCTGAAGCAGTGTCCTCAGCCCCTCCCTCTCCCCCCTCTCCTTCCTGTTGGCAGGTCTCTACCTGTCCAGGTGAACTGACAGCCCGTCACTGTTCACACTGTTCACTTTGATCCCACTTTAACACCAATGATAAAAACTTTACTTATAGTCCTGTGACAATGAAAAAAAAAATCTCTTGATTGTAGATGATAGATTGACTTTCTTATTAAACTGTTTATTGATCAGTGGAAATTTGAAACACTGAACTGTGATTCCCTACAAAATGTTGGGAAATACTAAATGATTCATTATGGAAAAACACAATGTGCTGAATATGTCTCTTTAAGTTAAAGATGCTCTAATGTCCATAATGTCCATGTTTCCATAACAACGTGATGTTGGTGACATCTTCAATCCACATTTTCATCTTTTTAAAGAAACAATTGAGAAAACTACAGATTATGATAAATGTAACCAAACAGATTATGTACACTACATACAGTAAGTAGGCTATGTGAGAGTCATTTCCATGGTGTTGAGCAGTTGAAAATGAAACTGGACTTTAACGAATCTTCCGTCACACCTCTTTGATCCTTTGTTCAAACCTTCCTTGTGTGCGTTCATTGATTCCATTAAGTTATTATATTTCATCACCAGAGGCTGAATCACTCACATGTGCATGTGAAACCTGACGACCGCCTGTTTGAATCCCAGCTCCAGCAGTGATTGGCATCTGGCCTGAAAACAGTGAAACGAGATCTGTTTTCCTTCATCGTTCGTGCTGCTGGAAACAGATTCAGAACGGAGGTGTTTCCCCAGATCCAATTTCCCGTTCTTTTGTTTCAGAGACAGATGTAAATGTGATGTTGAGTTTAGTTGAGTTGAGTGTTTGATGATTGACAGGTGGCCTAAATAAACCTGTAAGTGGATCCTTACTCCACCTGAACAGACGCTGTGACAGGTCTGTGAACGCATCACAACCTTTTCATTTGGTCAGACTGATTATCGCCCGTCATCCTCTGCTGAGGAACCACTAGGGTGTCAGGGTGTGGGTGTGTTAGGGTGTTAATGTGTTAGGATGTTAGGGTGTTTGTGTTTTACTATGTTAAAGAATTAGTGTATCAGTACATGTGTTTGGATGGTAGGGTGAAAGTGAATTAGGTTGAGGTTTCCTGTTAAGGTTAGGGTGTTGATGATGATGACGACAATAATGACCATGATGATCCTTCACTGTCTCCCAGATCTTCTTGTCCAGATGTTTTTCAGAGGAAACCAGTAGTGCAGCTTTTTAACACTGCTGAGAGTGAACATTTTTAAACCGTATAGCTGAAAAGTGTTTATTGGACTTGATTAAAGGGACAACGAGGAGTTTTGGAAAGCGTTTTCATACTACATTTACCATGAGCCTCCGCGATTCGGCAGCGTTATTCTCATGACCCGCCGGGCAGCGTCCATGAAACCGAAAGTAAGGAAACGCTGGACGGCTCGCCCAGCATTCCCACCACTAATAATAATAACAAAATAACGATGGAGACAAAACGGTATATTTATCGAAAATGGGCCCATTAACAAGTGTGGCTAACGTAGATTCATCCACATTAATGTGAGACTATTTTTATAACCAAATACAAACTCCTCGTTGTCCCTTTAATTCATCTCATATTTCATTTTTCCAACTTGTTACTCTTTTCCCTCTCATTTACATATTTCATCATCTCCTGTCTCAGCCGTCCTTCAGTCTACTCTTACTTCATCGTCCGCAGAGCTGCAGTGAATCAATCTGTCAGTGTTGCTGTGAACAGCTAAATGTTTTAGCAGTAACCTTTCCGAATACATATTTCAAAAAGCGCCGCCCACATTATCAATCACCTTCACACAGGTTTATGGTGCTGTCCCAGTGTAAGCTGCTGTGGAGCAAGAAGACACACTTCTACATGTGTGTACAGGCACCGGTCTCCACCACATAAACAACAGAGGCTCATAAACATGGGATATAGTATACTGCACAACTGTGGACGCACACACACACACACACACACACACACACACACACACACACACACACACACACACACACACACACACACACACACACACACACACACACACACACGTTACAGCATGTTCACTTCCAGAGAGCAGCAGCTTCTTGTGCTCGACGTCTGGAATGTAACGAAATGAATTCAGTGACCAGTAAAGATTCTTTATGATTAATATATGTCAGTTTGTGTTGGTGTTAATTATTCACTGCTGCCTCCTCGACAGCTTCACTCTCCAGCTTCTTCACCTGCTTCTCCCTGTAGAGATGATCCATGAGGCTGCTTGGCAGGATAGCCTCAGGTTATAAAGCTGAGGAGCGGAGAGAGGGGAGAGATGGAGGAGGAGGAGGAGGAAGGAGGGAGAATAATAGTTTAGTTTCGGAGGTGTGGATGTTGTGATGAGAAGTTTGGGTGTTGCTGGTGAATCAGTGATGTGGTTTCTCTCTAATCCTCCATACCTTCACTCGTCTTCATCCATCATGTTGTGTGATGAACAATTTATTAAAGGTTTTAATTTATTGAAGCCCCATGCAGGTGAGAAGCAGTGTGGGCTGAGCTTTATGGACAAACAACATGATGTCTCTCACTGTTCGTTCCACAACTACAATTTTTATTAGAAACAGATTGACAAACTGACTGTAACTGACTGGATCACAATACTGACTGACCGACTGACAATGAAGAGGAGGAGCACTTCCTCTACACTGTGTGTCGTCTCTGTTACAGGTATGAAACAACTGTGACATTTTGTTGTGACTCAAGGATGAATTGGAAGAACTAAAAGTGAGACAGAGAGAAAGAGGGGAAGATAGAGAGAAAGAGAGAAAGAGAGAGAGATAGAAATTGCACTAACGAGGCCTCCCACTAACGACTGTGACCAGCTCTTCACAGAGAGTCAGACTTACAGAGTTGTCTCTCTGTTAATAAAGACTAAACTGTCTTTGTAGCTGTGGCCTGAGTTCGATTCTGGCCTGTGGCTCAGTGGCTCCTCACCACTGAACCACACGAATCCCTCAGAGAGTGAGACTCTGCTGGAGAAATGAGCCTCGAGCTGAGAGACAGAAATATATTCATCACACAGGGGGAAAAACAAGCCGACATGAATCTTGATGTAAAGTGCTTCCTGACATTCGTTTACACTGGAGGGCCTGTCCACTCCGTCCCCATTAGTCCTGCAGTGTGTGTGTGTGTGTGTGTGTGAAGGAGAGAGCTGAGTGCTGACTCTGCTGGAAGAGTATGACCTATATTTAACTCTGCATTTTACCAACTCAACTTGCCTGTGTGTGTGTGCGTGGGTGGTTACAGGTCAGTCTGATTTGAGCGCTGGTTGTTATACCAGCTAAACAAGCTAAATGTCAGTATAGTATATATGGTATCTATGAATGAATGATAAAGTTAGCTAGTTTCTTTAGCTTTATTACAGTTGACGAAACTGTGATTAGTGAGATAATAACTAATTTCACAAAATGTTGTAAAATGTTGTCTGATCTGCTGTTATCAGTGGAGCTCGGTCAGTGGAGGATGAGTTGTGGATGCTTCATGCAGTGTTGTGGATTCATCATCCAGACTGCTGATACAGTCGGACTGTAACACCTCCGTTCACTGAAGCATGTGCTGCTGCTGCTGCTGCTGCTGCACTGGGTTAACTCTCACCTGGAGTCATGTGACCTGTGTGGTTGTGAGTATGGAGCGTTTGTTGGAAGAAAAGGCTCATTTAACTTCAATGTGTGTTTCCTGCCGAGGTTGCATTCATACTCACGCAGGCATCCAGTCATTCATCCATTCATCCCTCTACGCATTCATTCAAACTTCTATTCATCTCAAAACTCAACAAAATGTGTCAAGAGGTGGGGGTGGGGGTTCTCAAATTTCGTCAGAAATCCTCCACTTAGGATGCCGTGTGTCTCAGTGGGTTGAGCATATGCAGAGTCCTCACTGCGGTCGGCCCAGGTTCGAATCTCGCATGGGGCGGCCCTTTACTGCATGTCCTTCTCCCTCTCTCTGCCTGCCCATCTCCTGTCTCTAAAGGCAAAAAAGAAAGAAATATATATATATGTATATAAAAAAAAGAAAGAAATCCTCCTCTCTGGTCAGTGAGTCTGATGCTGTAACGAGATCAACATGATTCTGTGACGCTATAAATCACTGAAGCCTCCGCCTTACTTCAGCTTCTAAACATCGTCACACAAGAAATGAAACAACTCCAACAAAGAAAAACAGATCAAACTCTGAGAATAAAGAAGCTGATTAGTTATTTTACTGTGAGCAGCTGCAGCGCCACAGATACTCAGCTACTCAGCTGACTTATTGTAAGTCGTCTGTGGTTCACTGCTATGCCACACAAAAACACACACACACACACACACACACACATTCACTCAAAAACACACACATACACGCTGAGGAAACTGTGCTGTTTGTTTGTGGAGGAGTAGGTGGAGCAGAACGATGCTGAACAACGAACCAGAAAAGAGAGAGTGGAAAACGGAGAGTGATAAAGGAAAGAGAGGAGGTGTGAGTGAGAGGTGAGAGCAGGAACTCGGGGTCAAACCTCCACCTGGTGGGGTTGGTGGGTGGGAGGATGCAGGACCACACAGACGACAGTAGATTCTGACAACACATACTTGAAATAGCTTCCACTGTGAAGAATGGACGAGTTGAGCAGACCCCTGATCTGGGGGTTTGTGACATTTTCATCATTCAGAGAAACATTCGGGCAGTGGGGGGGTGATGAATCCAGTTCTCTCAAAGGCAAATCCTGTTCAAACTGGAATAGTCTGAATTTGAGAATGAAGGTCAACAACAACAACAACAATAGTCTTTACTGCCCTAAAAGTTTACATAGTAATAACAACACATCCTTTTAACGCCTCTATTTCTTTTGATGCTCTGTTTTATTGACCTTTATCCCATTACCATAGTTTGTATCTATTGGTGGACATAAATCAGCTGCAGGTTCATGTGTTCAGGGGTTGTTGATGTGTTGGACAGTTGATACTAAATGACTTAGGGATGATGAAGGACTAACTCCTACCCTGCTGCTGTGTGTTACTGTGTGTGTGTCACAACTGATCACAACTAATTCTTCACTGTAAAGGGATAGTTCAACATTTTGGCAAATTGGCCCATTGCCATAAATCCTATAGTTTTAGGAGTTGGTTCGTTACCTTTAATTGTCGGTCCAAGCTATTTTTAGAACGGCCGAGCCGAGCTGCTCAGAGCTACGCTACGGAGGCTAATGGGATTTCTTGGTTTCCCTCATCAAACTCATCAAATACAGAATCCAACAACTCCAAAATGCTCTTGTGGACAAGTTGTGACCTGCACATTCACCACGCTATGAGATAATAACGTAATGTTACGAGACAGAGTTGTTATTGAGGTAAATTCATGCAAAATCGCTGATGCACGTTCCGGTCGGGGGCAGTTTTTCGGCAAGCAGTCTCCGCATTGCCTCAAAAACAACTCATAGCGTGGTGAATGTGCAGGCCACAACTTGTCCACGAAGAGCGCTTTGGAGTTGTTGGATTGTGTATTTGATGAGTTTGATGAGGGAAACCAAGAAATCCCATTAGCCTCCGTAGCATAGCTCTGAGCAGCTGGCGGCTCGGCTCTGCCGTTCTAAAAACAGCTTGCACCGACAATTAAAGGCAACAAACCTACTCCTAAAACTATAGGGATTATGGCAATGGGCCAATTTGCCAAAATGTTGAACTATCCCTTTAACACTTATATGTTCATTATATCTTGCTGTGTTTCTCCTTCATCTACAGTCTCACAGTGATTGATCAGTGTTAAACTCAGTAAAAACGAGGGGGTGGGGGGAGATCTTTGACCTCTGACCAAGACCAGTTCAAAACATAAGCATAATTGATAATAAAACAATCAATTAGTAGAAGAATCAATTAGTAAATGGATCGCTGCTCAAAACTTCAGGAGGTTCAGTGAGTCAGTGCTGTTCATGGTTGTCACATGGTCAAACAGAGAACAGACTGAAAGGAAAGTTTGAGACACGGAACAAAGAGAGAGGAGCAGAGTTTTGGTCTTTACTGTTAATGGACGGAGCAGGTCCACATCTGCTTTAGCCATGGTGGGGTGGGGGTGGGGGTGGGTGGGGTGACTGTTAAAAACACAGGGACGCTGCCACATGGAGAGGAACAGGATGTGGAGGAAGAAAAAGCACATCAGAGCTGCAGCAGTTCAGTTCCTCAAAACTAAACCAGCTGATAACTAACTAATAACTAACCAATAACTTACCCTAACGTCAGTCTGAGCTTAGAGACAACAAGGTCTGATGAATCTCAGCTCTGCTCCAAGAGGACACGAGGATGTGGTGAGTCACAGTAAAAATAAAGAAAAAAGAAAAACATCTGGAGAAAATGACGATGACCTCCAGCCCCACGTGCAGCTGTTTTAACACCTAATATCGTACTTGTGTATGCAGACGGGCAAGGGGCACAGCTTAATGTTAGGCTGGGACCCACATATGAGTAGGAGAGTAGGGGTGATGAAGAGGAGGAGTGATGAAGAGTGTTGCAGGTCACCTGTTGTTACATGGAGGCACCAGCTCAGAAAACAGGAGAAGGGTTGGTGTGTGTGTGTGTGTGTGTGTGTGTGTGTGTGTGTGTGTGTGTGTGTGTGTGTGTGTGTGTGTGTGTGTGTGTGTGTGTGTGTGTGTGTGGTCAGAGCTGCTGACTGAGGGTGAATCCTCCTGAAACCAGCGGAGTGTGTAACAACCTCACACTGCAGCAGATGAGGTCATCACAGGGTCAGCTGTTCTACATCCAACCACTGACACACACATAGTAGCTGCACATCTGTCAGTGTCACACTCCGTTCACAACAGCAGCAACTGTGCTCACACACACAGTTAAGGTCCGTGTCAGTGCTACTCCATCAGCTCAGCATCCAGCAGGCTGAACATCACAGCTGGTAACCACGGCAGCCTAAACACCACCATTATCCTGTCACAGAGATCAGATCAGATCAGATCAACAGTACAACCGACTCTGCATAACGGAGAATCAATTTTTCGGAAAAAAATTGCAAAGGTTCAGACGTTAAATCCTGAGTGAGTTTCTGAAAGAGCAGCAGAAATCATATCATGCACAATAATACAAGAGAAATAGAAGGAGGCTAGTGAACAGTTAGTGAATGTCTGTGAAGATTAGTGAAGGTTAGGATTAGGGGAGTGAAGGTGAAGGTTCGTGAAGTGAAGGTTCGCGAACAGTTAGTGAAGGTTAGTTAAAGTTGGTGAGTAATAGTAAAGGTTAATGATCAGGTAGTGAAGATAGGTCAATAGTTAGTGATGGCTAGTGAACAGTGAACATTAGTTAAAGTTGGTGAGCAATTAGTCAACATTAGTGAAGATGAATAAATAGTGAAGGTGAGTGAACAGTTAGTGAAGGTTGGTGAAGAGTGAGGGGCGCGGGCGCTAATGAACAGTGAAGTTTAGTGAACAGTTAGTAAAAAATGAGTGAACAGCAGGTTAAGATAGGTGAACACTGAACAATTAGAATCAGGGATCAATCCGCTGACCCAGACCAGGTAAATTATGGTGAGTAAGGACCAGGACAACATGACTAATGACACACCTGTGCGTTGTCGGAGGAGTGCCTATAATTTGGGCACAGTTTCGACCTGGACCTGGTTATGGTCCTGGACCTGGTTATGGTTATGGTCCTGGTCCTGGTCCTGGACCTGGACAGTGCACATGGTTTCTGTCCTCAGTGTCCTGCAGACCTGAGGACCCCATTGATCACTGGTGTCTCCATAAACTTGTGAGTAAACAGCAGAGACAGTTTATTTCGTGAGTGGGTAACGCCCACCTCATTCCTGACCCGTGACTCTGTCATTTCTCTCTCATGACTTCACCGAACCAACAATGATTCATTTACAGATTCAAAGCTCCTCTGTCTCTGCTCAGGCTGCAGCTCATTTCACGCTGCTTTTATTTTTTATTTTTCATTTCCTTATCTTTGTAATTCAGCCCAGGTTTTGTATGTGTGTGTGTGTGTGTGTGTGTGTGTGTATTGTGTTATAGAGGTAAAAGCTGATTTTAATCCAAAAGCACAGTTCCAAAATAAACTGTAAACAATCGTGCATAGACCTGAAAACCAACTCCTGCTGTCAGAACCGACAGGCTGCTTCTAATGAGTTGAGAGCAACGTCACTCATCAGCGCTTATCAATTACATTTTTTTTTAAGTATATTTTTTGCCTTTTATTTGATAGCACACAGTAGAGATAGACAGGGAAGGGGGAGGCAGAGAGCGGGGGAACGATATGCAGGAAAGGGCTGCCCGACGCGGGATTCGAACCGGGGCTGCCTGCGGTGCGGACTGTAGCCTCTACATGGGGTGGCTGCTTTACCCACTGCGCCACGCACCGCCCCAGCAATGACATTTTCAACTGAGAGAGAGGGAGACACCTTCAGAGCACATAAAGACAGGAAGTGCCTCCAGATAGACCTGGGGCCTCATTTATCAAAGAGGGTGTAAAACTGCTACTAAATATTTGCGTACGGCGAAAAGACGAAAATGGCGTACACCCTAAATATTTACACCTTTTTCAGATCAATCAAACTGTGCGTACGCACAACTCTCCGCAATAAATCACACCAGACCCAAGAATGGTGCACACGTGAACACACCTCTTACTCCGCCCCCGGAACGCCTATATACAACTATATATGGTCAGCACGTGCATATTTAATTAGCCATGTGCTCTCTGTGGCGCAGCAACTTTTGTGACAACAAAGTGACAACGGAGACAACGGGCGGAGGACGGGGGAAAGAAGCGGAACTTCTCCGCTTCTCCGAAAGCAGATACACGGGCAATAAATCAGTCAGAAAAATGATCTTGCATTTTAATAAGCTACAATAAAAACAAAAACCTCCCAAATCTCAACAAAAGGGAGCAGAAAGAAGAAGAATCTTATGTAATCTGCCCCTTTATCCCAGAAAATCTTTTTTTTTTTTTTTTTTTTTTTAACCTAGATGTTAAAACAATGTAGGAAGCAGGACGATAGTTACCATTATTTTGCACGCCTTCCCACTACACAGTTACAGCTCTACTGGACTCGGTTTGGGTCATTTCCCATTCACAGTTCCTCCTCAGGGCCGCGTTGTCTCGCTCTTTATTCTCTCCTCTCGTCAGCTCCAAACACACGTGCACCTCGTTAACTCAGGTGACAGATTAATAACAGTCTCAGTAGCTGCAGATCAGTGTGCGCTGCTGCCGATGTGTTTTTAAACTTGGATGGTTTGATCCTTGTCGGACGTCACATAGGCTATAGCCTAATCAAAAAAGCGAAATCCTCAATCCGCTCTGTTTATTAATTAACAGTCTAGTGTTATTATAGAGCGGGTTGGATTGCCAGCATCAACGGTCCACCACTACCACAATTAGCCTACTTCAAAAAATCCTACTGTGCTCTTCTAAATGTACTCCGCTCCTCTCTCCCTCTCACACTGCAGTTCTCTGACTCAGCAACGGTGTCGCCAATTCCTCCTGTTCCTCAAAAAAGGCGTACGCCAGGGTCAAAATGGGTGTAAATGTCCGCACTTTTTCCCGTCAGGTTTTGGCTTGATAGATCCCAAATTTGGCGGAGAAAAGTGCGTACACACAAAACGAGGGGAAAATGGCGTAAAAAAAGGTGTATCCACAATGATAAATGAGGCCCCAGGAAGGGAAGAACAGTTGGTGGCAGAAAGGTCTGGGGTCTCATTTATAAAACTGTGCGTGGGATTGTTACTAAAAGTGTACGTACGCCCAAAAGCCAGGTTTTGCGTGCGCCAGTAAATATTCAGACTTATAAAACCCTGCGTACGCACACTTGCAGGCAAACTTCCCTTTATAAATCAGAGAGTTCCTACAAGTGTGCGCAGCTGAATCCGCTTCACGTTCCGCCCTGTACACGCCCTGTTTTAACCGTAGATGGTCAATGCAAACCACCACATGAATGCGATCTGCATGTCAATGAGCCTGACGTGCTGTTGTTCTGTCGGTGTTGTGAATTAGCTGCAGGTGTGAAAGTGACAACGTGACGTGTTGCTGCAGCTGTTAACGGCGTCAGCGGCTCAGAGCGCACGCGGTGTTGTTTTGGTGCGCTGCCCTCTCACATGCTGGACCCGGTTCGGCACATTTACAACAATGACAACAGTTCTAATCTGAAACGAGTTATTAACCATTCATCATGGTCTCCCTCTCCCTCCTTTCTCCCTCCAGCGGTGCCATGGTGCAGAATTACGCACGGGGCTCACCGCTGTATTATTTACAGTAATTAGACTGATCGATAAAACTTTGAATAATTAGCGGAATCAGTTACATTCTGAGGAATGATCAAACATGACACTTCTCTTGATAACAAGAAAACAGAATGTAACAATTATGGGAACGATTACTGGATTTTTTTCTCCAAGGTTTGAGATTTAATTGATTCTCGATCATACGTTCACAGTATCATAGGAACATATAGTAATTTACACCATGTATTTATCCCATGCACCGCGGCGTCCTCTCCTCCTCCTGCGCTCTGGGAGTGGACAATATGACGGAGAGATGGTGGTGATTAAATATAGAGAAGGAATTTTGATTTTGAATTTTAAGTTAGATTCTAAGAAGATGTTTCTGAAACACCAGTCCGATGCAAAATAAGGGCGCTGTTGAATTAAATCACCGTGGCAACATGGATCTAACGCATACGGGTTGAAATTAAATGTGTGACGGCCGATATTAAAAACATAATCGTTCTTCTCAATCATTTCCTGAGTCTGACTTCAGTTCACCACCACACCGTCTGTGTCGCCAATTCCCCTTTTCCTCCAAACCATGCGTACGCATGGCTCAGAGTTTGCTTAGAGCTGCGCACATTCTCCCGTCAAGTTAGTTTTTTATAGATCACAACCTTGGCGTGAAAAGTCACGTACGCCACTTTCAGCCCCGTTTTGTGCGTACGCAACGGTTATAAATGAGACCCCTGGTCTCTTAGTCTGAGTCTGAAGGACAGTGACACAGTGAAGTCTTTAAAGCTGAACAAGGTTTGAATTTAGTCAAGCTTAACTAAACTAAAAGCTAAGCTAAGATAGGTGTTTGTCAGGTATAAATGGAGACGGTGACTTTCTTATGGCGCTTTTCCACTACACAGTCATGGTACGGCTCGGTAAAGGTGCTTTTCCACTACAGCTGAGTTCTATAGTTCCTCCTCAGCGGGGGCGGGGGTGAACGCGGAGCTGCATTGTCTCTCTCTCTCTTTTTTTGATCCTCTCGTCAGCTCCAAACTCATTCGTCTGTTCCTCAATTACGGACCCAACGTGGTTTTACACACAGCAACATTTAACTCGGGTGATGGAATAACAACAGTCTTGATACAGATCAGTGGGCGCTGTTGCGACGCTCTGCCCAATCAGTGGAAGGCAGTCAGCTGACGTCACGTTTTAGTATTGCTTCGGCTCGCTTTGAACCAGGGCTGAGGCGGTACTAAAATAGTACCTGGTACCAGGTACTAGGGGCTAGTTGAAAAGCAAAAAAAGCGTGCTGTGCCGTGCCGTGCCGCACTAGTTGAAAAGTGCCATTACTCTCTCTTTTTGAACTTGGCTCGACTTCACCTGATTTGAATGCTGTTAAATGGACCTCTGCATTATATCGAGTGCTCCAGTTGTTTCTTTTGGGTTTAGTCCTCGTTGAAGTGACCCAATGCACCTTTCTATTACCGGTCCTGTTTGAGAGCACCGATTTACCGGCTGAAGCGTAAGAGCACCCCTCCTTTTGGCTGTTAAATGGACGTTGCTGATTGGCTGGTTGTAATCCCTTTTCACTGCTGAACACACCTGGTCAGGTTGGGCAGGTTAACTGCTTCATGGGTTGCCCAGATGTTGCCCCCCTCCCCCCGCCCCCCACCACCATCTTATATTCACACCTGCTCCAGACTTTCATCTGCTCTTCAACTCCCCCTTTAATCCCTGCATCTGATCCACTTCACCTCTTCCTGTGGGTGAAAAGGTCTGAACCCCAGAACATAATAAACCGTGACCCCCCCCCCCCCCCCCCCCCAACACACACACACACACACGCACACACACACACACACACACACACACACACACACACACACACACGATCATCTCTCTAACAGTCTCTCCATCCTAACCTCCTTGTTTTCTGCTCTTTGTCGTTTTTTTTCTCTTTCTTTGATTTTTTCTCTTGATTACCCAGCGTGGTGTTTTTTCTTTTCTTTGATCTGTTCTTCCTAATCTCTTCAGTGGGGAGTCGTAGCTGGAACCCTTGCTTTATATTGTGTGTATGTGTGTGTGTGTGTCTGTGTTTGTATCTAAACAAAAGTAAATGCGTCTTCTCTTTCTCTCCTCAAATGAGCCTTCTTATTCTCCAAGGGGATCCTCACCTTCATCCTCCTCTTCCTCACCTTCATCCTCTTCTTCCTCACCCATCCCTCCTCCTCTTCCTCACCTTCATCCTCTTCTTCCTCACCCTTCCCTCCTCCTCTTCCTCGCCCCCCTCTCCTTATCCCTCTAACCCTCCCACTCATCCTTCACTGGAGGGTTTTACTGCTGCTTCAGGGTTTTTGGACTCGACTTTAATCAGCTCAGAGTCTGAAACCGTCCTCTCTCTCGTTCTCTCTCTCTCTCTCTCTGGCAGTTGTTCTTCCCTTCAGGTCACTGTCTTATCCCCTCTGCACACGTCCTCCATAAACCATCTCCACCCCCCCCACTTCCCCCGTCTCCTCCATTCATCCCTCCATCCAGCTGCTGCTCCCTTTGTTTTTCAGGATTGTGTGAATCCCTCTCTTCATTATCTCTTAACTTTCCAGATTTTCTTCCTCACCGTCTTTGTTCTTTTTTTAAACATCATATTGTTCACTTATCTTTATCCTCATGACTCCGCCCACTGCTGTAGCTTCTGTTACCATTGTTGATCAATGATTGATATGATTCATCAGTTTAAAAAAATTGTTACAGATGTACCAGTTCATGTACCTAACGTCCTGAGATATGCTGTTTTATCGTTATGTCAAATAAAAGTAAACCGTCACCAGTAAATAAACAATAAATGAATGAATAAAAATCATATATTATATAATTATAATTATTATCATATATATAATTAACAATTAGAATACTTTATTCATTTTCTATCGAGCACTTTGTCCAGGGAGCAGCATCAATAGACTAATTTAAAGCTCACTGATGTTCCAACAGCACTGCAATATTTGAATAAAATATATTTGTGTACACACACACACACCACTGTTGTTGAGTATAGGCGTATATCTGTGGGAGACTGATGCAAAGGAACTGTGAAAAAAGGAAGCGAGAATAAAGGGGAGGGAGAGAGAGAGAGAGGAAATGAAGGTGACGGTGAGGAACAGAGGAAACAGATACGAGTCAAGGACGGAGAAGAAGAGAAGGACGAGAATAAAAATGGAGACAGATGAGAATTAGAGAAAGCCATGTGTGTCACCTTGAGTGTGTGTGTGTATGTGTGTCTGTACACAAATATATATTCTTGTCATTAACCAGTATGTTGTGTGTGTGTGTGTGTGTGTTTGTGTGTGTCTCAGTATTTCAAACTGCACTTGTTTGTCATCCATTTCCAACAGCAGCTCATTTATAACCATGAGTATCTGTTTCCCTGTGTGGGTGTGTGTGTGTGTGTGTGTGTGGGAGACAGTGTGGCTGAGCTCTCAAGGTTTGTAGGTGTGTGGTTGTTGTGTCGGGCCACTTATCAGTGTTTAAGTGTCCTTGAGTAACACTGAAGCACAACACACACACACACACGTCTGTTCATATTTCAGGAATAAATGAGCTGAAGCAGAAACAAAGAGATGAAGTTTATGAGGATTTATAGCAAACACACACACAAAGTTGAAGATGAAGAAGGATAGAGAACACACACACACACACACAGGAACACACACGCGTGCACACACACACACGAACACACACACAGAAACACGCACACACACAGAAACACACACTGTTTCCCACGGTACAGACAAGCGTATTTGGTCTGTGAGCGCCAGGCTTATCTGTTCTGTCATAACAGCTCTGTGTACGCGCGTGTTTGTGTGCGTGTATGAGTGTGTGTGGGAGGGGTGTGGGTCAGATTAGAACACACACAAAACCACATTTACATCCATAATGTCGTGCTAACCGGCTTATAGCTCACAGCGAACACCTGCACAGTTGGCACACAAAGGTCAAAGGTCAAAGTTGTATAAATAAATAAATCAGTGCCTTTACAATGAAGCTTTTAAACAATGATTCATCAAATAAAGCTGTCACCACTGTGCTCATGCTAATGCTAGCACATTACAGTTGGACTGGTCCTCGGTCCTCTGGTCTGGACCTGGGCCTGGTTGAACCCCGTGTGCTGGAAGAAAGACCCAGAACTCTGGACCTCATAACAGAGAACAGTTTGTCCTCCAGAGAGAGAGAGAGACAGAGCTGTGGGCTCAAATGTCAGAAAGTCAAGGATTTCCCAGTCAGACACAACAACACACACACACACACACATTGTCGTTTCTCGGTCAGATAAGAAAAAGAAGGCCTTGAATTCTAGAAAATAAGTGAACACATTTGAAAGTAAAAATTCAGACGTCGTGGAGGCGACAGACGAGACGAAGGAGGTGGTTTATGGGAGAGAACACAGCAGTCAGCAGCTGTGATTCAACCTTCAGGCCCTGATCTGGATCCAGGTTCTGGTTCTGGTGTCTAGAGGATGGATCTCAGTCTTTAGTCACTTGGTAATGGATTTATGAAGAGAATAGTTTACAGTAAATGGTTCAGACATCATCATCATCATCAGGATGTTGGGTGGTTTCGTGGTTAGAGCACATCCCATGTGGGCATAGTCTGCCTCAAAGCAGTTGATTGTCGGTTTGAATCCTGATTTAGATGATCTTTAATCCGTCTCTCTTCACTGTCCTATCAAATAAGGGTGAAACATGCCCAAAAATATCAAAAAAAAAAAAAAAAAGATCCATCAGTTTGTGTTTCTTCCTTCTGTATAATGGCCTTGATTCAAACATTGTTTAGCTTCCTCCTCAGTCGTTCTCTTTTCTGTACCTGAACGTCTCATTGAAGGAATATATCTTTGCCATGATTGAACCTCTGTGGGATCTGTTGTGTGTGTTCATTAATGTGTGTGTGTTTGTGAGCAGGTTCGGGTCACTCAGGTGATCTCACCTCTTCATCCAGTCAAATATAAAAATATATAAAATAGGAGATTCATTTTGATGCTGTGGGCTCTTTGATGTAAATGTGTGTGTGTGTATGTGTGTGTATGTGTGTGTGTCCAGCAGGAAGCTATAGAGAGTTTTAAAGAGCAGAATCTCTCAGCTCGTCTCATCCTCACAGTTTAAATCATTAATGAAGAGTTGAACCTCCTGCTCAGTCCTGTGTGTGTGTGTGTGTGTGTGTGTGTGTGTGTGTGAGTGTGTGTGTGTGTGTGTGTGTGTGTGTGTGTCTGCAGTCGTGAGATTGTGTTGTATTATAAAGCTGTTAACGTGTCTGTATGTGAGTGTGAGTATAAAGTGCTACTGTAAATGCACCATGAAGGTGTGTTTTTGTATTTGATGTGTGTGTGTGTGTGTGTGTATTTTTATTTGGTGTGTGTATATGTGTGTGTCGGTGTGTGATACACTGGGGTCTTTGAAGTGTAAAGTAAGAGGCCTTTTTAAGTTTAGGATGTGAAATATTAATATGAGCAGGAGAAACGAGCTGAAAGACAGAGAGGAGGACGGAAAGGACAGAGAGAGAGAGGAGGACAGAGAGAAGGACTGCAGGACGGACAAAGCAGAGGACAGTTTTTGTTTTTTAAATGTTTCTGTATTTTTACAGGTTATTCTGGACAGGAAAACGTTGTCATGCCAACAATCCTTTGTTTAAGTCAAACAAAGATAGCGGTAAGTTGAATCATGTCAGTCACAAGGAGCAAAGTTTCAATTAGAGAAATTGTTTTTATTTTTATTAGTAGCCTATTGTTTTTTTTTGTGACTATCTTCTGTCACTGTTTCACTGCTGTGAAGAGGAAACTGCATCACAAAGTCCTGTCAATCAAAATCAATGAATGAACTTGGCTGTGTGTGTGTGTGTCAAAGGGTAAACTGAACAGTTTACCATACAGGACAAAGGACAGAAGAGGCTGAGACCTTTATGCCATGTTTACAAGTGTGTGTGTGTGTGTGTGTGTGTGTGTGTGTGTGTGTGTGTGTGTGTGTGTGTGTGTGTGTGTGTGTGTGTGTGTGTGTGTGTGTGTGTGCGTGTGCGTGCGCGCACGTGTATATGTGTGTGTGTATGTGAGGCCAGACATCAGTATTGACAAAAGCCTGTTGAGACCTGGGAGGAGACCGACTTCGTTAAAAGAGGCCTTGAACAAACAGAGAATAGAGACGGAGCGAGAGCGGGAGGGGGGAGAAGGGGGTGTCTGCTGGGTGTAAGAGAAAGGGAGAAAAAATGGAGGGAAAATGTGCAAATAAAAGGAATATGGATGCTTGGAGTCAGGTAGAAGGAGAGAGAGAAAAGGACACGAGGAAAAGATAAAGATAGAGAGAAAAAGGTATAATGGAGAAGATAAGTAAACAAAGACTAATTGGAGGCAAGGAGAACGAGGGATTAGAGAGGGAGGGAAGAGGGAGGAGGACAGGGAGGGGGAAGGAGGAGGGAGGAGGAAGAGGCATGAAGGGGGTAAATTGAGTCAGAAACAAAATGATTAAAGGATGGAGGGATGAATGGAAGAGAGGGGGAGGGAGGGAGGGAGAGAGAGGAAGGAAGGGTGGGCTGAGAGAGTGATGGAAAGATGATGGAGGGAGGACTGCAGAAGTAAAGGTGATAGGAAGCACAGGGTCAAGAGTGTGTGTGTGTGTGTGCGTGCGTGCGTGCGTGCGCAGTAGTAGGTGTAGCAAATCAATACCAGATAAATAAATGATAAGCCACAAAATTTCAAAAGGCAGCAACAAAAACAAATGATTCAGGAGGGAGGGGGCAGGCGGGGGTGGGGGCACTGCAGCATGCACATGTGTTGGGGTGGGGATTGTGCACGTGTATGTGTGTGTGTGTGTGTGTATTTGTGTGTGTGTTAATGATTTTAACATGTGACATTTTCATGTTCTTAGGTTTGTGACATCACAGGAAGGGTAGATCCTCTAAAGATAAATGAATGCTGCGTTCAAGACAACTCGGAAGTCGGAAAAAAACGAGCTCCGAGTTGTCAAAAACGAACTGAACGGCGTCAAACTCGGAAATTACAGGTCGGAAACTCGGGTATAATTTCAGAGCTCCGACTTTCCAACTTGACGTCACGACAACATCGAAACATGGCAGCCCTCGTCTTAAATGGTTAGAATTTAGAAATTTTAAGTTATTTGTTGAGGTTTTAATGCACATTTTTTGTGTATTATTGCAGTAGCCTGTATGAAATATGTTTATATTAAGCTGTGATTGTTGTATTGTGTGAAATTGTGGTCCTCGTATGTGACGGAAATGACGTTTAACTGTTATCAAGGCCATAACATTATATGTGCACTCGTCTGCGGCGTCTCCTTTCCTCTTCATTTGCCTCCAAAATAAACATAATTTGCTGCTGCATATATTTTTCGTAATTTTCCAAACTTCCTTCGGGGATCCATGTTTTTTCTCTTCCGAGTTCCTGCAGCGTGAACGCAATGATGTCGGAAGTCGGAAATTTCCGAGTTGGGAATTCCGACCTCTGAGTTGTTTTGAACGCAGCATAAGTCTCTTTGTTACTTACTTTGTGATGTGTCGATGTGTTTTGGTTCCTTCTCCATGTGAAGACTGGAAGTGACTCACCAACTGTTCAACTGCATTAAAACCGACTGATCAGTTCTCTGAACCAATCAATCACGTGAATATGAAGCAGTGTGTGGGGGCATGACATCAGTGTGTGTGTGTGTGTCCGCAGGAAGCAGCTGGATTGGGTCATAGTGACGACGGAGATGCTGTGGTTGGTACTGTTGCCTACATCGCAGAGGTTCTGGGTTTGACCCCCGGGTCTGCGCCACAGTCCAAACACATTCACGCCATGCAGGTAGCCGGTGAGCGTCCAGGTGAGTCCTACTCTCTCTCCCTCTGACAGCTGGAACCGGCTCCACCCCCACGATCCTGCACAGGTAAGTTGTGTAGACATCGTATCCATTTCATTGTTGCTTGTGAAATCCAGTCAATTCATTTTCATCAGACTGCAGACAGGAAGTGACCAACAGCTGCTGTGATATTTGTGTAATGTGTAGTTAAATCTTTCCTTTAATGACTGGACACACACAAACAAACACACACATACACATGCATGCACACATAAACACACACACAGACACAGACAGACATACAGTACACACAGTCTGGAGTCTCCAAGGACCAATTGCGTAGCTTTGTATCTATGTGTGTGTATGTGTGTGTATCTATGTGTGTGTGTGCACGTGTGTGATAATAGAAGCTGCTGTGATTGGCTCCTCTCAGCCTCTAGAGATGTGTGTGAATGGTGCCAGCTCGACGCCAGACAGACGGCACAGTGTGTGTGTGTGTGTGTGTGTGTGTGTGTGTGTGTGTGTGTGTGTGTGTGTGAGTGAGCAACTGTGTGTGTATGAGTTTCTGCTTACATGAAGGCACCTTCAGCAGGTGTGTATGTGTGTGTGTGTGTGTGTGTGCGTGTGTGCACTCCACCCTGCTGTCTCATTATAAACACAATAAATGAGTCCAGGTTTAGAGAGTGAATCCTGTAAGGTGACGGTCTCTCTCTCTCTCTCTCTCTTTCCCCTTTAGTTTCTCCTCAGTTTTCTCCTCAATTCATCATTACACCCTTTTACAGAGAAAGTGCCCCCCCCACCCCCACCCACAGGATCAAGCCGCAGCAGAAACAGTGACTGACTTTAACCATGGACTGAGAGGGAGTGGTGCTGAAAGAAAGAAGAGGGTGTGTGTGTGTGTGTGTGTGTGTGTGTGTGCGTGCACGTGTGCTACGCAGTGACACACTGTGTGTCACAGAAAGAAGGCAAATGACAGAGCGTAAAAGTTTGACTTAAAGAAAGAGACAGGGGAGAGAGAGAGAGAAAGAAAGAGCGAGAAAGAGAAGGAGAGAGAGAGTTGGCTGAGAGCAGCTCCTGTCTTCGTCCCTCCCCCTGACCCTCCTCCTCCTCCTCCTCCTCCTCCACCGGCCGGGAGCGAGAGGAGAAAGAAAAGCAGAGAGAGAGAGAGAGAGAGAGAGAGGGAGAGAGAGAGAGGTAGCTCAACCACGCTGCTCTTTTAGTGCAGGACTCAGGAATTCCAGGACCTTTGGACACACACACTTTCATACACACACACACACACACATACACACACACACTCACACTCACACACACTTGCTGGTTTTCTCGTGGTGATGTGACTGTGATCGGACCCGAAGAGGACACGCACACACAGAGAAGGAGAAGGAGAAGGGCTGTGGACTATTGGACCATGAGGCACCTGCAGACAGGAAACTGCTGCTGCTGCTGATGAAGGTGAGATTCACTTTAATTGTTTTATGTTTCTGAAGTTGTTTCCTGTTGTTGTTTGTTTTCTCATTAGTTCTTAATAACTGAACTACTGGATTCAGAGAAACACCCTGGAGGCGTTTGCACTGGACTGGATAATACATTCAGTGTGTGTGTGTGTTTCTGTGGTTTCATATCTGTGTTGATCATTAGGGTGATTTCCCTCAGTAACATGATAGCTTATGGACTGTGTGTGTGTGTCTGTCTGTGTGTGTGTGTGGACTGAAGTGAAACTGTTTGGTATCTTGGTTGGTCAGAGGTTGATTCACCATAAACCAGGACTGTGTGCGTACATATGTGTTGTTAAATGAAGCAATGGGCACAGAAGATTACAGTGGACATCCCCTGTCCTCCTCCTCCTGTGTGTGTGTATGTGTGTGAACCTCACAGGTACTGTATGTACGTATGTTGTCTCTCATCTCACCTATTGAGCCCTGTAATCTCAGGGCGCCCAGACCTATTTCCAAGTCGTGGCTGGTCTAATGTAGTTGTATGTAGTTAAATTGTGATGATGACAGAGGTAACCCCCACCCACCCCCCCCCCAACCCACACTCATGTCACACTTTGACCTCATCGCTGCTCTCTGCTCCAGAATGCATTAGCCAATTCTACTAGCATGTAGCTAAGGCTTAAGTTACAGTAATATTACTGGCAGAGTAAGGTAATACTACAAGTATAACAAGCTAATGTTACTAGCACAGCAAGGTATTGCTACGAGCATAACAAGGCCTATAATGTTACCAGCATAAATGCGGCTAGCGTAACTCTCTGGCCTGTGGAGCTGAACTCTCCATCACCAATCAATAACCCAACGCTAACAGCTTTAACACTGATGTCCCGCTGATTATTCCGATTATCTCTGACTTTAAACACATCATTTCCCATTTCCTCAGGACAGACACTTTTTTGAGGCCGCGCCCCTTCCACAGTCCTGGATATGCTGACTTAAACATGTTGCAGTTCTGTCTGGATGCAAAGAGAGAATTATCACCTTTTGTCTAGACTCACAGTTTCCCACAATGCATCATTAACAGTAGTGAACCACAGATGGTGAGACTGCATTGACCATCATGAATTCAGAGCCGTCACCAGGACTTATTCGTAGAGCAGGCATGTGAATGGGCATATGAACTACTAAATAGAGTTTTTATAATGCTACGCTACTGATAGTTGTATTTTGCAGGACTGACCCTGAGGCTGCAAACCGAATTGATTTAGATGTCCCGACATCCGGGTTAAATGTTTGCAAAGAGACAAGATGGGGGAGACCAAAACTAGACCATTCACAAATGTGCAGATATTCACAGTCCCTTGCACCAAACAGTTGCACTTGCAAAGTTCAATAAGCTTGATGTTATGGCTTAGAAAATGAATAGACAGGTGCGAAGTGCACAGAACAGTACTTTCGGTGGCGGCTGACCCATAGCTGCTCTGCTCTACGTCACTTTATTAAGTTTTAATACTATTGTTTCATGGCAGTAATTAACCGTTTAGATCCCCAATATGTGGTCAGTTTATCCAAATAACGCCTGTTTGGAAGTTTGCTCTGACGTTTTGGGAGAAGTGAAGCTCCACCTGTGGGAGCAGCGACCGGGACCAGCGGGTTATATCAGAGGCAGCCCGGGGGAGAAAGCGAGCCAATTCATTTACCCGCAGGTTTTTAGAGGTTTACCACTGGCTGGTTAAATTCTTTTAAGGAGATAAATGTTGATCTCATTGTTTAGTTGCTGATTAGTTTGTTTGAATGAAAAGTGAAGCTTCAGATGTGAACTGGACAGAAGAGCAGTGCTGCCTCGGGGCTCTGTATGTACAGAAATCACCACATTTAGATCAATAAATAAATGTTTTACCATGAACAGATCGGTCTACATTAAATTTAATTTACAGAGGAAAATTCAGTGCGAAGTGCTTGTTTTTTCATGCATGTCCGCGGCGCACAGCTCCGTAAAGTGTTCCGTTCACGGCATCATGGTAGGAAAAAAAGGAAGAATAAAAATATGTTGGCACATGCGCATAAGCGGTCTTGATACAGTCTATGACTTCAACACATATAGGACTGGGCTTTGTTATTATTTCTGTTGGAGGATGTAAGCAAGGTGCCTTTTTTGTGCCAAATTTGTACTTCACAGGAGAGAAACTGTGTTCAAAATTTAAAGAAAGCCATTAAAATAGTCTTTGAATTTAAATATACTTTCTTTGTGTTTATTCTACACTAATATTTGTTATAAACTCAAGTTGTAAGTGGACAAATGCAATTAATTGATCAATAAATTAATTGCGATTAATTACAGAAAATTGTGTGATTAATTAGTTGTTGTTTTTTTAAATCGATTGATATATATATATATATGTATATATCCAGTAAATTTAGCACCAAGTGCAAAGCTGCCTGCAATCCAAATGCACCATGGCGGTGCTCTTCCTTGTTACTTTAACTTCCGTTTTTAGTAGCCTATCCCTGAAAAACACCATTAGGCTACTCTTCTGTTTTATTGTCTTTATTTATAAGAAGGTAGTATCTTTATTGGATCTTTACAGAAAATAAAAAATAATGTATAAGGAATTTAAATGACAAACTATATGGGAGCCATTGGGTGAGCACTACCAGGTTGGTGGGCGGGCTGTGCCCCTAAAGGCTCGCCCATAGCAACGGGCCTGCATGCATTGTGAGTGTTGAAAGGGGACAGTGAGTCTCAATGTCATTTTGCATTTTACTGAATGAGCTTAGTGTTTATTCGTGTACACCTGTGTGACAGTGAGGGAGAAGAGCTACTCTCACCTGCACACACAGTCTCTTCTCCGTCCAATCAGCTTCCAGCAGAGTCTCTCACTGACCTGTGATGAATGGACCGTCACAGTGAAGGTGGCTGGACACCGATCCACTGCCACACCTTAAAACCCATTACCCTCCACTCAACCCCTCACAGCACAAAAACCCATTAACCTCCTGTTAACCCTTTGATAACTGCTTCCTCTGCCCGAAACCCCATGTCAGCAGAAAGTAGGTGACACACACTGATTTATATAATACATGGTATACAGTTTAGAAACTATATAGCATACTACTCTAATAATAACTATTTATACGGTATAAACAATAAACCATGTCATCAGAAAGTAGGTGGCAGGCATGAAACACTGAAGATACACTTGTATATGTACTAATACACAGTACATGGTATGTAATATGATATCTATACTATATGAACAGTATAGAAAGAGTAGAAAATGTTATTATCAATATAAAACATAAAAATAGTATATAGACTATATAATCTCTAAACAGTATAAACTACGTCAGCAGAAAACAGGAAACATGTGTGAAGCAGAAACACGGTGCAGAGGAGATACAAGTT
>NC_139901.1:14923740-14963740 GCF_905171665.1 Trachurus trachurus
CACACTCACACACATGATAAACACATGTCGACACAGCTGAGGCCTGTGCTGCACTAACTAACTGCACAAGTGTGTATGAGGATAAAACGTTTGTCGATTCTTGAAAAACATTTACTGAACATGTTAAACCATCAGACCTCAGCAGCTGCTTCAACTAAAACACACACACACACAAACAAAGCAGTCACAGATGGTCTTTGTTGTACCAGGCTCTGTCCAGGACACAAGACTTTAAGAAACTATGGGGCACTGTTGGGTAATGTGTTATTGAGTAACTTGTTACTGTAATCTGATTTTAATAATAATAATAATTTCTAAAATAGTAATTAGATTATAGTTACAAACCCAGGTAACTATGTAACCTTGCGCTCCTCTCACCCACACTTAAGCATTCATCCTATTGACATATCCATGTGCTCCAGCCCAGTTTCTTACCCACACTTGAGCAACCATCCTGGGCTACACAGTGTCAACCTGCTCTGCTGTCCTGCTAGAGTTTTTTCTGTATGGTTGTTTCTAACGTAACTAATTACTTTTGAAGGAAAGTAATCAGAACAGTAACGTGATGACTTTTAAAAGTTGTGTTGTAGTGAAGAAAAAAACTGAGAGCTTTGGAGATGATACGGTAGCTCCTGATTGGCTTGGTGATGTATCATTATGATGTCACACTGTCACTTATCTTGACATTCTGCTCGTTGTTTACAGCAGCTCGCACATGCTCAGTGCAGCTGACGGCCATGTGACCTGTGTGTTCAGCTGTGTTAGCGTGGACGGAGTTGGTTTTATGTTGAAACTAAGAACTTGGTGACCTGGTCACAACCTCAGACAGTGTTACAGTTACAGTGTGTGTGTCTGTTACAATGTTTGTTACAAAGTGTGTTACAGTGTATTTGCCTCTGACTCTTTGTTGCTGTAACTTCATTATCTTAGAGGCTGAACTCACGTATCAACTGGGTGAACAGACCAGGTGAATCTGTGGTCACTAGTCTGTGACCTCTGACCTGTGACCTTGATCTGTCGAAAGTGTTTTTATTCTAGAGGTATTAACGACCTCACTCAGCCAATCACAGCCACTCAAGTCAGAGAATGAGCTGTTGGGGCGGCTGTGGCTCAGGAGCTGAAAGAAGTTGCTCATTTGATTCCCGGCTGTGTAAAGTGCTAGTGTAGTCTGAAAACAGCTGTCCAGACGTTAGTTGATGCTCTGACTGTGAAACTTCTTCACAGAGCTTTAGTCAGTATCTTCAATAACTGACCTTCATTCATAGACTATGACATAAAGAGCAGAACCCAAGAGAGGAAGAGGAGGAGGAGGAGGAGGAGGAGGATGAAGCTGCTGAATGTAACCTGTCTCCGTCCTCTCTGCTCTTCCTCTCATCCCAACATGAAATAATCATTAGCTGCAGTGGTAAATCAGCCCAGACGTCCTTCCACATTAGCTAATGTGCATCAGAAGTGTGTGTGTGTGTGTGTGTGTGTGTGTGTGTGTGTGTGTGTGTGTGTGTGTGTGTGTGTGTGTGTGTGTGTGTTATCATGTATACTGTATCTGGAACCCTCTGTGTGTGTCGGCATTCAGAAACATGTGGTTCTGTGATGGTGTGTGTGTGTATTTCACCATCAAACAGTTCGCATGACAGGGTTTTTTTTATATATTTGACAGGTGCTGAATAATAAAAGGAAGCAGAAAAGTCAGGACAGAAATACACGAGGAGAAAGAGGGGAAGGAAGGTGAGGGAAAGTGAAGGAAAGAGTAATGTGGATAGGAGGTGAAGAGGAAGAAGCGCTGTAGATTTGTTGGTTTTGTGTGTGAAAGAAGTAATTTATAATTTGGATCAGACAGATGGGTTGTGTGTGTGTGTGTGTGTGTGTGGGGGGGGGGGGGGTTCACAAGGTGACATCAGGTTTCTGTGACTGTCGCCTCTGTGTCTGTGTCTGCAGTACCAATGTATGTGTGTGTATGTGAGTGTGTGAATTATACGTGATATTGTATATTACCGAATGTGTATTGTCTGTGTGTGTGCATATACAGTATATACTGATATACTGTGCATGTGTGTTGTAGGGTCTCTGTTCAGTGTTAATCTGAGTGGATAATAACACTGTGTGGACAGGAGGTGTCAGTTATCGGCTCCCTCTCATTGATTCACCCAGAGCTGAGACAGCTGTGCTCAGGGGCCTCTGTAACTCTATACACTGCACAAACTGAGCACACGCACGCACAAGGGCGTATGCGCACACACATACACACACACACACCTGGACACAGTGAATCCTCAGAGGAGGAGCCAACACACTGCAGAGCTATCAGCTACCTGCTCCTATCCATAACGGGGGCTTATGCTATGTAGTTGATGTTAGTGGTAGCAATATTTGCATCAACAGCAGTTTAATTATATCCAAAAGCTTTAGCCTTTATTACACACCACAACGATAACTTGAGCCTCTGTGACAAACAGCTGGTTCACAGGTAAAACCACCTCACACATATAGTCTATCTCTTAATGAGTGGCTGTTGCGTGTGGGTATAGGTTGTGACATCATCAAAACCAGGAAATAAACTATTAATCAGTTAGGTGAAGTCACAGCAGTGAGGTTAGTGTGAACTGGACTGTGTGTGTTTTGTGTGTGTGTGACTGAGCTGCGTTCACAGTCACTGATCACTTTGACCAGAATTGGATGAGTCCATGGAAAAATTTCACTTTTTCCTCTGAGCTGCAGGTTGGACTCAAGTGTTGGCAGCACTGTGCAGACAGAATGACTGGTATGTGTGTGTATCTACTGTGTGTGTGTGTCAGGACGGTGAGTAGGCTGAGCACTGAGGCGGAGTTTGGACAATTAAAAGAATTCCTGACTGCATTCTTTCTCCATGAAAAACTCCCATACACACACTCTCTCTCTCTTTCTCTCTCTCTCATTCACACTCCTGCCCACAGAGAGAGAGAGAGAGAGAGAGAGAGAGAGAGAGAGAGAGAGAGAGAGAGAGAGTATAGAGTAAAGAGTAGATGTGACTCCCAGTATCCTCTAATCCTTCCCCCGTGTGAATCCTCTCACTATGACAGCACCACATACAGTGAAGCTTATTACCTTCTTGCTTCTCCTCTCTGTTCATATGTGTCTTAGATCTGTGAGTGTGAGTGTATGTGTGTGTGTAGGGACTCCCTGTGTGTTAAACTCTTATTAGTTGAGGAGGATTTCAGATCCTGTCACAGTAAATGACTGAAGTGACTTTATCTCCAAACACAAGCTCATCTGCATCAGCAAGTTCCCACAGTGCAGTGAAGAGTGTGTAACAGTTAAGAGTATGTGTGGCAGGGAAGTGCATGTGTGTGTGTGTTTGGGACTGTTACTGATGCTACAGTTCGAGTTTACAGCGACTGAACGACTGTTTTTGTCTAATTCATAAAGTGTGTCTTCGCTGTCACTTCCTGTCTCTGCACGACTTCGTGTTGACACTTATGGAAATTAAGTGAGCTGAGGATGATGGGATTTGTCTCCAATCCCATCTGTCGTACTTCTAAGAGCCTCAAATCCTGGCTTGTTGGATTAGACACTGGTTCCTATGAGAGGATGATGAGCTGCACACTGAAGCTGCTACAAGTTCACGCCTCACCTGTATCATCACTACAATCACCGTAGTCACTGTAACTGTAATTACAACTGTCCTGTGGTGGATACAGAACGTGACTGATGGGTGTGCCTGAAAAATTCTGGATGCGCCAGATTTATTTATTCGTTTAAGTTTAGACACAAAAAAACAACCTGTGGACCATTATAGCGCAATTTCCCATTTACGACAGTCGTTGGGAATGTCACCAGCTTTGGCTGAGAGGCTGGCTCCTCGATGGTCGATGAATCTGCTGGTGCACCGATCGGCTCTTTGATTGGCGCTGGCAGTGAATGGAGTTGGACCTGCGCTAACATTAGCATCAGGATGTCCAGACGGTGACGACGTAGCGACTTCTCCTTCAGAATCAGTAGGCATCTTACTACCACCTTGATATGAGTCATTTTTAGGAACGGCTTGGTCGGGAGTTAACGCCATCCTCTAGCTTCTATAGGTTTTTTTTTTTAAAAGCGGCTCAAAGAAAGCTGTTTAGACATAATTCCACACGGCCAGCGGCTAGCTAACCTAACCTGCGCTTCTGACGGGTCCATGCCTATGTTCCCACAGCCTTATGTTCCCACAGCCCTATGTTCCCACAGCCCTATGTTCCCACAGTTCTAAGATTTTTCTCAAAATTAGGCCCTATGTTCCTACTGGACTCTCTCTACCTATCTGGACTCTATCTATCTGGCCTGTCTAGCCTCTACCGGGTCTTTTTACTAAACTTAACCAACTCTTTTCTTCATTGCCTAAACCCAACCAATGGTGGGACCAAAGGGCTGTGGGAACATAGGGCCTAATTTTCAGTGACAACAAAAGTTAGAAATGTGGGAACATAAGGCTGTGGGAACATAGGGCTGTGGGAACATAGGAATGACCCCCTTCTGACAGCGCATACGAATAACGCAATGTAGAGCGTCAGTGCGTCAGTCATGTAAAAGAGAACGATTTTTAAAATATTTTTATTGTCTAGTCTTAATACCTGATGTATATACAGTAGTTAATTATTGTCATTATCATTAATAATATTATTTTGTCATGAATCTGATAGGTGGGCAAGCTGTCAATCTGGGTGGGCCTACACCCATCCAGGCCCACTGGTAGATCCGCCACAGCTACCGTCACTACAGTGTTTAAATGTCCGAGTGTAGATATACATTCCTACTAGATGTCACCAAGCAACGGAAGCTAACGCTGTGTCATGATAAGCTGCTGACCATGGGCTCGGTCCCTCCTGTAGCTCAGACCCTCCTGTTGTCACTGTGTTTCCTCTGAGCCTCAGACATTCTTCACTGGGGTGCGTTCACTGGCCAGAGGATCAGACACTTTTCACACAGTGTCTCTACATTGCAGCACTTGTGTCAACAGTTGACCTTCAGTTTGCAGACAAAGGCCGGGGCTCATTGTTAGCATTGTTAGCATTCCTCATGGGCGCACATGGGACAGTCGGCTGTCGTGGTCTCAGAGAGGACTCTGATGATCACTGGAAACATGAGAACAGATGGAAGGTTTTTATGTGTCACTCTCGGAGGATTTGAACTACCAACCTCAGAACAGTGTGTCACACAGCTGCTTCTCCTCACTGTAATTAACTGTTCATTTGTCTTCGCTGTTCGTCACGCACACAGAGGTGAGTTAATCAGTCAGCAACATGAACCTCAGTGAGAACCGACCCACTGAGACTGTGCTTAATTGGCTAATTAATTCTATGAAGCTCCAATCAAAGAGCCAATTAGCACAGCACACATGCAGTTTGACACGGCCAATTAGGGCAGTGTTCAGGCTGAGCTCGTTAAATATGAACTTGTTAAGTGTGTTAATTAATTAGGCAGGGTGAATAAAGGGAGCTCTTTCTGCCTGAGAACTGTGTGTGTGTGTGTGTGTGTGTGTGTGTGTGTGTGTGTGTGTGTGTGTGTCTCTGAGTCAGTGAAGCTGATCAGGTCGCTCTGTGCGTATTGTGAACGACTCATGTGGAGAGCTGAGAGACTATTTCTGATATGCGTGTGTGCGTGTATGTGTGTTAACTTGAGTTAATTAGCTTCACAATGAGGTTGTGACCAGAGCAGGTCATGTTGTGGTTTCTCCTCTCTGAGCTTGGTACAGACTGTTTGGGATAAATAAATACCGTATTTACCCGAATACAAGACGACCCCCCCTTTTCAAGACCTGTTTTTGGAATAATACTTTTTTAAGACAAAATCAAAGAAAACATTTCAAAATCATGTTTTCATTATCAGTGAAATAACAACTGGTAGATTGCATTAGAACAGCAGTGGTTGGAATATTTATAACATCATTGTGTAACTGTATATGTAATATGGTATTTCTTTTGTCGGTTCAAATCTAATGAGATGCAATTTTCAGACACCCCTAAGGTGGACCATACCATATCTGGACCTCCGTCGGGTAAGACTGTTGACAGCTACCTGAGGTGGCCGCGTGTCCCTCCCATCAAGCAGGGTGATAGGAGAGACTACTGTACAGTCTACAGGAGAGACCTACAAGCAAGTGAGAGAAAGAAAAGCTCTGACTTGCTTGGGGAGACGTCGCCATCTTATATTCGGGTCAATACGTAGTTAGAGACTCACCAAAGGTCGACAGTCACACATGATATAGCTGTTGTTGTTGTTGTAGTAGTAGTAGTTGTTGTTGTCTGACAGTGTGAGGTTTTCACAATCGCTCACAGCTGTAGTCAATCAGAGCTGCAGGTGGTTCACACTAATCCTACACAGTCTGATTTGTTTCACAGGCGAGAGGACACAGAGGGAAAATCCACTGAAATAAGAAAGAGAAAGATAATTAACCGTAGTGAACTCAGGCTGGTTTCATTCAGTTTCATTTCATGGAAAAGAAAAGAAGGAGGAGGAGGACATGAAGGATGGAAAACTGATCTGTCAGAGAAACGGAGAAACATGGAGGCAGGAAGAAGAAAAGGAAAGTGAGAGGAAGGAAAGACTGAGAAGCCAAGAAGTAAACGAATGGAAAGATTCATGAGAGGGAGAGAGAAAATAAAATGTCATTAAAAGAGGAGAAGAAGAAGAAGAGAGGGAGGCCTCCACAAGTCATCATGCTCCTGTGGTTCAGAGCTGCTGCCAAACTCAGCATGAGGGTGTGTGTGTGAGTGTGTGTGTGTGTGTGGCGTGTGTGCACGGCTTCCCCGACCACAGCTCAGAAGCTCCTCCACGACCTCACCCCCTCCTCCTCACGACCACATGTTTACAGTGGTGAGAGGCCCTGCCCACTTTACAGTCCAGCCTCACTCACAAAGGAGAAGCCTCACACATCTCCCAGCATGCATCTGTCTCACATACACTCACGACATGCCAGGGAGACATGCTAACATGCTAACAGCTTAGCTCATCCTCCTCAATCCGTGGTCTCAGTCACTTTATCCACAGTCAGAACATATTGAGTATACATGGCCTTTGACCTTTGAGCGTCAACCACAAAAGACTCGTCATCTCGTCATTGATTGGAAGTGAATGTTTGTGTCAAGGCGAAACATGGGGCCTCTGACTCAAAAACACAAATAAAAACAAAGACTTGAAAGAATAGTTTGTTGTTGTTGCTGTTACATGAAGAGTTTGGGGTGAAGTCTTCAGTCTGTTGGCTCCTTCGTCTCTTTATCCACCGATTCTGCAGCCAAACTGTGGTGAACCACATGTTCTGTCAATATTCTGACACACTGTGACCAGGGTTATTTGAGGTTCTGTGTCACACGCACACACACACACACACACACACACACACACACACACACACACACACACACACACACACACACACACACACACACACACACACACACACACATACATACATGCGCAAATGCACGCGCGCACACATACATGCGCAAATGCACGCACGCATGCAAGCACACACACACATACACACACACAGAGGGAAGATTAAGTGCAAATAGAGAAAAATAACACTGAGGAGAAAATATTTCAACATGACATCAGCTGAGGAGATTTAAATAAAACAAATGGTGAAGAACAGAAGCCAGAGGGGGAGGAGGGTCAGGGGGAGGGGGTGAGGACGAGGAATCAGAGGGAGAATCCCACTAATAGTCAGCAGATGTTTGAGTATTCACTCTGGTTCCTCTGCAAAGAAACAAAGACCACTTTAAACTGAAACACTAACACTGTGTAAATCAGCTATAATCAATACATTGATATGATCAGCGCATCAATGAACCTTCAACCAAAACACCTAAAACCCACTGGTCACAGCTGCTGGACCAATCAGCTTCATAGTGCCCTGCCCACTAATTGTCATGGTGGGGTAGTTATCCTTATGGTGAAGTGGGGAAGTTATCAAAGTAGGGGTTGTATCAACAGTGTGGGATAGTTTCCAGTGCATGAAATTTGCTCACTTCCCTTTATAAGGTGATTATGATGATGATCTTGCTGTGGGGTGTGGAGATGGGTTTCCTGTGGAGACAGGAAATAGTGAGGTCATCAGACTGCAGACGGCTGATGAGGAGCAGTAACTGAGTCTGAAAAATCACAGTGGATTTTATCATTAACTTCACGACACTGAAGCTTCTTCTTATCACAGAGACTCATCGCTCCTCTTCTGTCCGAGACACCTTCTTCTACAGGAACCTCCTCAGAAACTTCTACTCTAAGTGTGTCCCTCAATACTTCATCAGTTGCCTTCCTCCTCCTCCTCCTCCTCCTCAGGTCTTCGAGCTGAGTTTGAACAGCTTTGTTTTTCCCCCTGACACGTTGGCTGAAGAAGAGGGGAGGGGTGGGAGGAGGAAGGGAGGGAAAGGGGGAGGTGGAAAGAGGACGATCTGATCCAGAACAGAGGGAAATGACAGGACAGCCTGTTACTGCGACACTCTAATCTTCGTCCTCTTGGCCGACTACCTGTGACCTCAAGAGGCTGGACGGATGGAGGCTGTGGTGGAGAAAAAGTCTCATCATATCTGAGCATTAACTCATATATTTAACCCAGTTCAGCTCCATAAATAGAGAAAAGTAGCAGCTGCAGCTAAAACTGTTTTTCCATGCAGCTTTAAATAGTTGACGCTGCAGAGACGGTTGACTCACTTTAACCTGCTGAGGACACAGAGACCTGATAACGTCCTGCGTTCCAGCTGTGACTGGACATCTGGATCTGATGGGATCTGGTCTGAAGCAGAACTGGATTTTCTATCTTTAGCTGAACTTGGCTTCAGATGAAAATAAATGTCTCTTCGCATATTTTTACCAGAAATCGGGTCCAGATTAGATTCAAAGACTTTTGAGTTGTGTTTGTTCTGACTGTTAATGACAGAGCTGTGACAACCAGGTGATTTCCAGGTTTCCCCGGCAACTGGAAATCACACCCTGTCATCTTCTGGTTGAGTATGTGTGTGTGTTTGTGTGTGTGTGAGCATGTGTGTGCGTGTGTGTGTTTGAGTGAACATGGCCTCCGTGCTGTTGTTAATGTCTATGTTCTGGGTCTGAGCAGCTTTAACATCTGAAACTCGTCTGGAGCCAAATTTACATCATGACTCAAAGAAAACTTTCCTCTGTTTCTGAGGGTTGGGGAGGTCAGAGGTCGAGGGTCCAGGGTGTGTTTCCTCAGTGGTGAACAGAACAGGGTGAAAAGACCAGGAAGTGTCTGTGTCATCAGAGCAGGGAGGATCAGTGTTAGTGTGACGTTCAGAGAATAGGTGTGTTTGACCCTGTGTTTGTGGTGGGAAGTTGGTGAGGGATCGCACGGCAATCTCCGGACATTTGGTTGGGGCATGTGAGAGACACATTGCAGTCTACAACAGTTAGCAGATTTAGCAGATTTAGTTTGCGTGTGTATGGGTAATGATTTTTTCGTAGATGCTTGAAAGACATCAGCTTTGTTGAAGGTGAGGGCTTTGAGAGCTTAGAAGGAATTAGATTTGGTGTCCCATTAAGAAAAGCAGACATGGCAAAACTGGACAAAACTGGTCAAACATGTAGAGTTGATGAGAGTTGAAAAACTGTCCTTGACCACAGATTCATGGACAGCACTTACAACTAAATCAAACCATCACCTGCCAGAACATACAGTACACAACTGCAAACTAAAGAGTGCTGTTTTGCAGACCAATGCCATGCAAGTGCGGCATACTGCTGAGAACATTGCTAATATGCTTTCCACTGTTACTCAACTCTGAAGATTTAATGGAAAAGCGAGAGCATGCGTACATGATAATGATAGCAATATGGTGCTAGCCAACACTGACCGCCAGGGTGGGGGTTCAAAGTCCTGTTTTGCACATTTACTCCAACTAGAGTGGATTCAAGCTTCAACGCATTAACCATGGTTGCATCTGATAGTCGTCTTGTTTTTTTTCACTTGCATCCCTGCAACACAGGACTTGAAACCAAAGGAACAACTTAAGAAGAACTTTCCACAGCACATATTAGTGCAGTGTGGCTGAACAAGGTGTAATTTAAATTCACAACAAGTTGCAGCAACTTCCAGAGCAAAGATGGGCTCAATCTACAGCCTTATCAGATGTCAAGTAGATGTCGATATGACCGATGGTAGCTGGAGTATTATGGAGGAGTTCATACCTGTGCTTCACTCACTGAAATTTGCCACTACAACACTGTGTGGGGAATCTGGAGTATCTATCGGCAGTTTAAGTGGTAGCACCAACTCTTCCATTCAAACACCTCAAAGGAGCCTATGGAAAGGTGTCTTAGTTTAAATGCACTTGGTCTTCTCTACTGGAGCACCTGCAGATGTCAGCAACACTTGCATGGTTGTCTACATTGCAACCTTCCTGGATCTGAGGCACAAACACATGAGGTTCACAACCAATGAATTTAGACTTGCTGTGCAGGCAAAGGTGTGACAGTCTCCTCTTGAGCAGCTCCGAGGAAGGGGGGAATCGGATGAATCCAACCAGATGGTCAAAAAAACAAACAAAAACAAAAAAACCAAGTGATGCTGACTCTGTCACAATAAATCAGTACTGCCAGGAAAAATGCTCACTTCTCCACATTGATCCCATGGATTGATGGAAAAAAATCGACCAAAACAAATAACCCCGGCGACTTTCAATATTAGGCATGCTTGTGTGCAACATCTGTGCTATTTTACTCAGATGGACTCATTGTAAACAGGCTCTGGTGCCGATTTCATCCAGACCATGTGGACATGCTTGTTTTCTTAAACAAATTTATGTAATAGGCTAGTAAAAGATCAATATTTATGTCAGCATTGTGCAGGTATGTTCAGACATTTACTTTCATAATCAGTATCATCATGGCTTAGTTGAGGTCAGTGCACTGAAACGATAAAGTTGTTTTTGAGCTGTTACTGATACGTTGTCTTATGAGAAACCAGAAGTGAGGAGGAATTGTTCTCATTTTCTCCAGCTTGGTTGTTCTGTAGGCATTTATGACCCTGTAGCTTTCGTTAGGCTGGAGGGGTTTTAAATCTGCTGTTGAGTGGAAGAGAAATTTTCAATTTCTGACAGTTTGCTTCAAAAAATTATCAATTAAATTGAAAGAAACTTCAAATACTATTTTTGCTTGAAATTCCCATGCCTCAAGTGCGTGTGTGTATTTATATCCTGTTTTCTCCTCTGTCATTAGCTTTAGTTTTTATTGATGAAATTCGTTCCACTCCTTTATCGTCCTCTTTTTGTTCCTGCACTCCGGCTAGAAGAGACACCTCTCCAGGTGCATTATGGGTGGCCTTGCTGCTGTGGTGGGCAACCTTTAGATCATCTGCTTCATCCCTTCATCCCCTCTTCTCCTCCATCATCTTCAATTATGGTTGATGGAGGGGAATTCTGGCCCTGCAGACACAGACGGTGCTCAGCACACCTGAGTTATGTATCTCTGTGTGTGTGTGTGTGTGTGAGCAGCTGTTTTGACAGACTAAGTCTAAAAGTGAAATCACAATTAAGGCAAAGCTGAAAGTTCTTCAACCACTTGTGTAATCTACTATGATCACAGGCTGTGTGACAAGTGTCTGCAGGTGTGAGTCTGTGTGTGTGTGAGTCTCTCTGTGTGTGTGTGTGTGTGTGTGTGTGTGTGTGTGTGTGTGTGTGTGTGTGTGTGTGTGTTAGAGGGAAGCAGCTGGATGTTTTGCATGCCTCGCTGTCGGCGAGTGATTGTAAGTGAATGGTGCATGGTCTGCCGGTGTTTACGCAGAGATTTATTTGAGTGTGTGTATGGTGGATCTAACCTAAGCTGTAATTTCTCCACTGTGATAAATCTCAGCTGTTTTGACACATTTTAAGTTGAAATTTGGAAACTTGATGTGAGATGAATGTTAACGAAACTTCAGATAAACAACAACAGCTACGACATATTATTATTATTATTTAGAAAAGAAAAAGAAGATAAAGAAACTGTGTATACAATGAAATAATACAGTTTCATATGATGTGAGTGGAACCACTCACTCTGTTTGTGTGTGTGTCTCTGTGAGAGAGAGTGTCTCACCTCTAATGTGAAATCTGCTCTCAGATTTCCCCTGGGCCATACATGCACATTCACACACTAATAACTGCACAATCTAGTGTCTCAGCAGCCTCCTGGGAAGAGTGTATTACTCCTTGTGTGTGTATGTGCTATTAATCCACGGTGGTGCTGAGCAGCCTGTCTGGTTGGATCAGTGCCCATCAGGATCAGAAATCATCCCGTTGTGTCGCCTCCCTGTGATCACGTCTCAGGCCTTAATGAGGTAGCACAGCAGCACTGCAGTGTGTGTGTGTACGTGTATGTGTGTGTGTGTGTGTATGTGTGTGTGCATGTGTGTGTGCATGTGTGCGCCTTATCTTCCTGCTTTTCAGCAGAAATGTTTTCCCAAATCCAAACGTTTCACTGACAGTTTGGAAGCTGCTTTAATCTGCAGCTTCATGTGAAACATGTGGAGTCAGAACATCAGCTCCTCCACTCACACACCTACACATGTCAGCATGTTTCACACGCCACTGTGACTCCACCCACCACACTGTTGTGATACAGTATGTGATATGGTCCTGCAGCATCAGGACCATGTGTTGATGTTCTCTGGTACAAACAGCTCATGACGAAATGAGCTTAGAGGAATTATCACTATAATATTTTTGATTATTACAGGACTAATGAACTGGGTGAGCTATAGAAACCCAAACAGTTTTGCACCAGTCTGTAAACATGTGTATTTCTGCTGTAAAGTTGGTCATTTTAACACTGGAGTCTATGGGGACTGACTCACTGTTGGAGACACACTCTAGTGGTCAGCAGAGGAACTGCAGCTTTAGGTTTCAGACCCAAAGGTTGATCATGAAACAAGAACGTGGTCACGGAAGGTGCTGTAATCCACTCAGTGACCTTCAGGACCCTCTGAGGTGTGTGTGTGTAATGTCTGAGGGTGGTCTTATCCACTCTGTGACCCTCAGAGCAGATGGTGTGTGACTGCATGCCAGAGTGTGAGAGTGTCTGAAAGTGTGTGAGAGTGTGAGAGTGTGTGTGTGTCCACCTCCGAGCCTCCTGGCACCATAGCCCCCCACCCCTCCTCGTCTGACACGCTAACCTGCATCCTCCTTTCAGATGAGTGTCACATCAAAGAGAAACAGGGAGGGGGATTACAGCTCTCTGACCCCCCTCTCCTCTGACTGTAACTCTCTCCTCTGGGCCTCTCTAAGCCCCGTGGGGTCAGAGGTCAGAGGTCAGGATGTCAGCGGACAATGTCTGGTGTCTTCTGTTTCCTTCTCTTCGCTTCGTCCTTCATCTCTTCCTCCTGTCAGTGCATTAGGTGATGTGTGGTCATGTGAACTGTCCTCACCTGGAAAACACAGCAAGTTTACTAAATGAGTTTTACATCAACACACACACACACACACACACACACACACACACGCACAGCTGGCAGACTAGGCTCCACGTTTGTAATGATGCTATAATGATCCCCTTGAGTGTTGGTATTTCATGCTGCTAATTTTACTTGCGTCTGAAATGTTTCTGCATCTGTTGAACAAATGTTTCACTTGTGTTGTTGCACATGTGACAATATGAACATCAAACAAACACACACCCTCCCACCACCACACACACAAACACACACACACATGGGGATGACTCATTGTCTCACTGTCATCAAAGAGTCTGAGTTCATCAACTACAGTATATACTGTCAGGGTGGTGCGTGGCGCAGTGTTTAAGGTGGCTGCCCCATGTATAGGCTACAGTCCTCCCCTCAGGCGGCCCCGGTTCGAATACCGCATCGGGCAGACCTTTCCTGCATGTCATTCCCCCTCTCTCTGCCTCCCCCTTTCCTGTCTATCAAATAAAGGCAAAAACGCCAAAAAATATACTTAAAAAAAAACTATGTACTGTCATGTTGCTAGTAGTCGACAGTAGGGTGTTAACCTGGACACATGTGAACATGTTGAACTACTTGTATTCTGTTTTCTGACGCCAACACTCCGCGTCCTGCGTGTTACTGAGCTTATTTAGTCGTTAGTGTCGATGAGTCGTGACCTGCAGAAATTATTCATCGCTACATTAGAGTCAGTGGAACAGTTCTACATACCTGAAGGCCTGAAACCTCACGGCCTGGAGTCGGTCGTGGATCAGTGGTGGGATCATGTTTTGTGAGTGTGTTTAAAGCCCCTGTACAGACTTTTCATTGAGTGTTGATTTTGGCGGCCCCTGTGGACGAAAGCGGTGGTGTTTTGCCGGAATGAAGACTGCATTTCCCAGTGTCGTGAAGACATTTGTCCGTCCAGCGCGTGTAGATTTGTTATGGATACGTCGGAAAGAAGACGGGACTTGCTTTGAAAACTTTTTTTTTTTTTAGCAGCTATCTGCAGTGTGCATATGGTTGAGGTAATGTATCTATTCGTATCGTTTCGTCAGTGGTCCGACCCGACCATGCCTTCCAGAGGTATAGAATTAGACTACTTAGAAATAGCCTATCTTCACATTGATGGGCTCATTTGCTGTTGTAGGTAACAGAGACACATCAGCAGAAACCAGAGACTTTTGCGTATCCAGTTAAAAGCTCCGTACCGGGGCTTTAATAGTCAAACAGAGTCATTGGAGAAGCTCCTCCTCATTTAATTAAAGTTGAGCATCATGAAATATTCACTTAATGAGCTTCAATAAGTTCGGTCTAAAATATAGATATGTTTAATAATATATCTAGAATATGTCAATCTGTCCTCTCATGAACATGGAGTTAGGCTCATACTGGTTTATGACTGACAGGCCAGCAGGGGGCGGGGCCTCAACCACACACTAACTCTGCTGGACGACGCACACTAACCTAACCTCCTAATGTGAGACCTATGACCCATCCTCCTCCACTGTGATTGTATGTGTGTGTGTGTGTGTGTGTGTGTGTGTGTGAGGGTTGCCAGGCGCAGTGCTGCACCTGCCCCTGGAATGAGAGTGATGTGAGGGTGTGAGTGGGGGGCAGCTGAGAATAGATGGACAGTCTTTAGTCTCAGTCCAACTACATGTGAACACTGAGGACACACAAACTTCTTCTCCTCTTCACCTGTTTCCTCAGAGACACACCTCATCTGTAGTGTGTGCAGAGGATGATGTCATCCCTCATCTGGTGCCCAATCAGCCTTATCAGTGTGTGTGTGTGTGTGTGTGTGTGTGTGTTATCTAATACATCAGTCTGATGTCAGACTCTGCCATGAAAATAATTCAGGAGGAGACACAACATCAGTCACTGGGTCAAATGTCATGGATGAGATGGGCTTCAGGTGTTTGGTCTGTTTGACTGGGTCATACACACAAGTGCAGGGAGTGATGTCATCATGTGCACCTTCCAAGTGCACGCACACACACACACACACACCAAGATAAAGCTGTCTTTTATTCAGGTTATTGCTGTTGGTAAAGTTTCTCAGTCTCTGTGTGTCAGGTGTCAGGTGACCGGAGACAGCTGACAGGCGACTGACAGGTGACAGGTGTGTGTACAATGTCATAGCAGGGAAAGAAATTAACATGAGTGTGTTTCCTGGTGTTGGAATGACATCACTGTTGCAGCTGGGGCTGATTTATACCTGAGACTTTTGCAGAGTCATGTGACCCAGGTGGGAACGTCATCATGATCATAACGACCAAGAAACGCAGTGTTTCAGGCACACTAACACAGTAGGCAGCACAGGCCCCTCCCCTTTTCCCCTCCTCTTACCTCCCACCTTTCCCTCCTCTCCTCAACCCCTCCCTCTCTCCTCCCTCTCTTCCTCTCTCTCTCCCCTCTTGAATTAAGTCCATTATTCCTGCCTGCTCGCCCTTTGAGCACTTCGACTCTCAGCTCCTGTGAACTCCTTCCCTCTCTCTCTCTCTCTCTCTCGCTCTGTGTGTGTGAACTCGTGGCGTGTGTGTGTGAAGAGCAGTTGTGTGTTTTTCTAAGTGGAGCTCAGTGTAGCTGTGGATCAGACAGGAACACACAGCTCTCAGTGCTGCTGCAGGACGTCTCTGTGACTGTGGACGTATTGAGGACGTACTGTGGACGTCTTTTGCTGCTGTCTCTGTCTCTGGACTACCTGTGGAGGGACTTGTTCTGAGGATGTCTGGACTCTGTGGATCAAATTATCAGAGGTTAAACAGCAGGACAGTTACTATGGAAGCGGTCAGCGCTGTCTCAGGAATGCTCTGAACTTTTTGGGAATTAGTTTCTGTGGAAACAGATGGACAGGTGAGTTTCTCTGCTGATGATATTGTGAGGTTTCAGGTGTGTGATCAGCTGACACAAATAAGTGATCTCAGAGAGGTTTAATCATTTCAGACTTTAATCAGTTTGATTAGTGTGTTAATGACATCTCTGTGGTTGGGAAACCGTCCACATGAGCTGTCAATTCACACGCTGCTGAAGCTGCTAAAGTTACTAACATTACTAAAGCTGCTGAAGTTGAAGTTGCTGAGGCTGAAGTTGAAGCTGATGAAGCTTCTGAAGCTGCTAAAAAGCTGAAGCTGAACTGAGACTGAAGTTGAACTGTGGCTGAGGCTGCTGAAGCTGAAGTTGAAACTGCTGAAGCTGAAGCTGAACTGTGGCTGAAGCTACTAAAGCTACTGAAGCTGAAATTTAAGATGCTGAAGCTAAAGCTGAAATTAGGCTGAAGCTAAGGTTGAAACTGCTGAAGCTGAAATTGAAGTTGAAACTGCTAATGCTGAACTGAGCCTGAAGCTGCTGAAGCTGACGCTGAAGTTGAACCTGCTGAAGCTGAAACTGAGCTGCCGCACCAAGAGTCTGTCAGAGTTAGCTGCTGCTGTGTATGTGTGTCCACGTTGTGTGGTGTCACAGCATAACATAACATAAATAACAGTTGTGTGACGTTGTGACAACAATCACCTCCACCTTCTCAACTTCTCTTATTCTCTCACACAATAACACCACAGGTGAGTCTGTTGGATACTGCTGCTCCCTCCTTCCTCGTTCCTCCTCCCTCCTCCTCTTCCTCCTCCTCGTTCAGGTATTTCATTATTTTGAGGATGAAGCTGTGACAACCTCAGCGTTGGTTAATGTTCATTAACACACACACACACACACACTGACATACAATTATTATAATGACTTTGTGTCTCAGAATAATGCTTCCTCCTCCTCCTCCTCCTCACTCTCCCTCTGGTTCATGATCCTCCACCTCATTTTATAAAGCTGTGACCCCCCCATTTTTTCTCGTCACCCCTCGTTCTTCATCTCAGAGGCTCAGACTTGTTGGTCTCAGGCCAGAGAAACTCTTTTCTCTCTGCAGGCGAAACAATCAGCTCCTTTCTCTCCATCACCTCTCGCTCATTCCCCCCCCCCCCCCCCCCCCCCCCCCCCCCTATTCTCTCTCTCTCCGGGACTGTTGCTGCTGCAGGGCTGAACTGGTGTTACATCTGAATCTTTCCCTCCACTTTCTCTTTCCTCCTCTTTCACATCTTTGTCTTTTTCTTTTCCTTCCCCTTCCCCGCCTCCTCCTCCTCTTCTCTTCTTTCTTTCTCTCGCCCTAATTTGCCCTTTCTTACAGTTTCTTTCTCCACCTTCCTCTGTCCTTTGCCTCATTATTTCTTTTCCTCTCCTCTTCTTCTCCTCCGCTACTTTTCCACTGTCTCTTGTTTCCACTCTTTGACTCTAGCTGTTTATCTCTGTGAGTCCCCCTCCCCTCTAATCTGTGGTGGGAAGGGCCACAGGTTAACCTGCTCATATCCATTCAGTCATCATGGCTGTACTGTAGGAATGCACTCTGCACTCTAACCTCGCTCTGAAAAGCCTCTCACCCTGGAGGCGGAGCTCTTTGTCTACCCGTCTCTATTTAGGCTGCTGGTTTTTGACAGGATGCCCCCCTCCACCCCCCAAAGACTCTCTCTGTCTTTTCTTTTATTTTGAATTTGCTGTTGTTCTGTGTCTGTTGATGCTGAACTGAGTCTAAGTGTCAGCAGCTCCCACTGCTTTTTATTAAGATGCATTATAGAGTGTGTGTGTGCATGTGTGTGTGTGATGTGCGTACATCCACTGAGGCTATGGGATGAGAAGACAGGATGTGTGAGATACAATAATGCTGTCTTCAAGTCATAATGGCAGATTTAAAAAGAAGACACACACACAAAACACACACAACACTCAGCTTGGGGAGACCCAGAGGAACAATGGGACACTCGTTCCTTTTATAGCATCCGACAGGAGCTTCACTGCTGCTCCTGTCACTCAGAGACCGTGATGTGAATTGTTAGTGTGTGTGTGAGAGTGTGTTTGTCTGTTAGTGTGTCATGGACCTGCAGTTGACGAGAGCACTGACGTCCGTCCTGGAATATACTGCAGCGTCCCAGCTTAGAACCTTGAGAACACACAGACGCACACGTGTGCATGCGCAGTCACACACACATGCACGCACACACACACACACGCACACTCTCTCTCTCTCTCTCTCTCTCTCTCTCTCTAGATTTATGAATAGTTTTTGCAGATGTAATCACTTGCTTGACATTGAAGGGGATAAATGTGAATTTATTAGACAAGGACTTTACAAATGTTGCACTTGTTGAACTGTGTATGCATGCATGTCAGTGTTTGTGTGTGTCAATGTGTGCAGACTATGTGGGAGTGTGTGTTCCTGTTGTGGCCTCCTCTCCTGTCTCCACGCCTCAGTAGCTCCATTATTCACCAAACTGTGTGTGTGTGTGTGTGTGTGTGTGTGTGTGTGTGTGTGTGTGTGTGTGTGTGTGTGTGTGTGTGTGTGTGTGTGTGTGTGTGTGTGTGTGTGTGTGTGTGTGTGTGTGTGTGTGTGTGTGTGTGATTAGCAGTGATCTCTTCAGCCTCTGGAAGTAAAGTTGTGTCAGGTCAGGGTGGAGAGTTATGAGTTCTGGGCTTGGACTGTGGATTCCATCATTAGTGCAACACAAGGCCCCTTGCTACTGTGTGTGTGTGTGTGTGTGTGTGTGTGTGTGTGTGTGTGTGTGTGTGTGTGTGTGTGTGTGTGTGTGTGTGTGTGTGTGTGTGTGTGTGTGTGTGTGTGTGTGTGTGCGCGTGTGTGTAAGGAGCCTCAATGTGTAGCAGCTGTGACAGTAACAGGGAGTCAGAACATTTCCAGCTTGCATGCACCTGAAACCAGAAGCTGCAGTTCCTCTACTGACCACTAGAGTGTGTCTCCAACAGTGAGTCAGTCACCATAGACTCCCATGTTAAAATGTCTAACTTTACAGCAGAAATAAACATATTTACAGCCTGGTACCAAAACAATCTCTATGGTAATCCTCCTTCATGGTGACTGTTTATAAAACTCACTTGTTTACACTTTATTGACCACTAAAGGTATGGCGGATAGAGGGCGGGGCTTCTTTGACTGACAGCTGGGTGTGAATTAGCCTTGTAAACCAGCCGCTCCCGGAAATGCAATTCATTTCATTTCTGAGGGAGAGTCTGGCCTCATCCCCGTTGTAAGCGTTTGGCCTGAAACCCTCAGAAGGCCGAGCCAATCAGCGTCGCCGCTGTGATTGAAACAGCACGTTGGCCAATCAGGGACCGACTGGTGCAAAGCCCCGGCACTACACCAACTTGCTGATTGGTTGAATGGGGTTGTCTGTCAACGCTACTATTCCCGCCCAGCTCCCGCCCACCCCAAACGCTTACAACGGGGATGAGGCCAGACTCTCCCTCAGAAATGAAATGAATTGCATTTCCGGGAGCGGCTGGTTTACGAGGCTACAGTAGGTGTGTATATCTGCTACGAAGCATTTGCTGGGGCCTTGGGGGTGTCATGCGCTACCTAGATGTTGAAGGTGGAGCAGCTCTTTCTGAGTCACAGAAGTGTCGCCCATCTTTATTAACAGTCTGTGATTCAGACTTGGGACAATTTGAGAATCAGCTTCACTTAGCTTTAGTAGCTGCTCTGGAGCCTGTGGGTTGAATTATAAAGAAAAATGATCATAAGTGCTATTCATCAACAGAGGCTGACAGATCGCAGACTCATCTTCACTCTGATGATCTGAGGTGAGGAGGAGGAGGAGGAGGAGGAGGAGGATGAAGGTGGAGAAACAGACTGAAAGTGAAAAGAAAGAGAAGCTCCTCACTGAGGGAGGTGTCGGACTGTTTCCACTCAAAGACTTTATTGTTCTGCTGGGTCCAAAGTCCCGACACACAGAGGTGTGTACGCGCGTGTGTGTGTGTGTGTGTGTTTCTTTACAACACACTGCTCTCATACATGAAGGCTTATAAACACTGACCTCATTGCTGCTGCTGCTGCTGCTGCTGCTGCTGCTGCTGCTGCTGCTGCTGCTGCTGAGGCAACACACACACACACTATAAAGAACAACAGTGTGAAACGTGAACAACTTGTCGATCTGCTGCAGTGTGAATGTGATTATACAATCAGTCTGTTCACATCCACTGTCTTTTTCTATGGTGTGTACGTGTGTGTGTGTGTGTGTGTGTGTGTGTGTGTGTACTCTGAGTGTTGATGTAATTTGAGGAGATTATACTTTAGAGCTGTTGCCACATTGGAGGCAGTAACAGCCTGGCTCTAAATATACCTCAGACCTGTGTGTGTGTGTGTGTGTGTGTGTGTGTACTTTTAGGGTCCATTTTTAAAACTGTCTGTGTTTCCAGGTGTGTGTTCCTGTGTGGATCCAGCAGCCGAGCTCTGATCGCTTAGACTCATTAACACCAGTTCGAAGCAGAATCAAACCAGTCCAGGGGCGAGTGGACCGACTGGGCTGAACCGGACCAGAAGGAGCAGCGGCGATTCTCTCTCTAAATCCTCTACACAGTTTCTGTTTCAACATGATGACCATGATGATGATGATGGCGGCCATGATGGTCACCTGCAGCTCTCTGCTCCTGCTGGGTCTAGCCGCCGCCCACGCCTCCTCCAGCACCATGACCCGCACCTCGTCTTCATCTTCCTCCTCCTCCTCCTCCTCCTCCTCCTCCTCTTCCTCCTCTTCCTCCTCCTCCTCCTCATCACCACGCATGAAGCTCTCGTACAAAGGTAAGATCCAAAGTGTGCATGCACGCACGCACGCACGCACGCGCACGCACACATGCACACTTTCTCTGCTTCATGTGATTTCGTTATGTCCTTTTTTACAGTGAACAGTCTTGAACAGTAGCCAGGCGTAATTTGTGGTAGCTGTGATTCACAGCCACAAACAGATGCTGTCACACACACACACACACACACACACACACACACACACATGGATGTGTTCCATCACTGAAACTCACCAAGGACACGAGCAAGTGAAGGCGTCTGCCCAGCTGAGATTGGTTCTTCTGTAATACAGCTGAAGGTCGGGGTGTGTGTGAAGGGAGGATTGTTGGGAGGGGGTAGGGAAGAGCAGAATATTTTAGTTTGTTGACACATGAAGGACGAAAAGATGAGCTGATACATCTCTGAAATAGGATTTTATTTATCCAGCAGGTCTGAACAACAGCGGCTGACTGTTAACCAGAATTCAGTTGTAGCGTACAGTTGGCTAATGGGGGTCATTTACAGTTCACAATCAATTAACATCTTTCATAACAATTAACAATTGGAACAACCCTGGATGCCAGGCTTCAGGTCCCAGGAAGCTGGTTTAAGTCATTAACAACTAACTATCCCAGTGTATCAGCTGGTCTGTTTGCTGTTAGCAATGTTAGCACTCACATAACATTCAATGAAAGATTATCTTTTTTTTTTTAATACTTTATTGCAAGGTTTCTCACCTTCACAAACATAATCATAATCATTTCATTTTCTTAATTGTACCTTGCATTTTTCTTTTTTCTTTTTTCAAGTATATATTCCAAAGTAAATAACAAACAATAAAATAAACAAACAATAAGATCAACAAACATATATGCAAACTGATGCTTCCCAAATGTGAATCTCAAAAATAGAAAACAAACAAACAAGCAAACAAAAAAGATAAAGATAAATAAGTAAGTTAATAATAACTAACATCAACTAATGAGAAAATAAACAGTGGTGCATGTGTACGTGTTCATGTGTCTGTGTGTGTATGTATGCATGTGAACATCAGTGTTGGGGTGGGGACCATTTAGTTCATCTCCTTAATTTGATTGAATATTTCCACTGTTTTTGTCAGCCTTTCTTTACTGTATAACTTATTCCAAATATGTATTTGTTCCCTATTTATAAAAGTTAATCTTTCCATCTCTAGACATTGTTCCGTTGTTGCTACCCATGCTCTTAATTTGGGTGTATTTGATTGTTTCCATGCTTTGGTCACCTGCTTCATGGCAGTTACTCTTAATATATTGAAAAAATAAATGTCCTTTGCTCTTATCTTTCCTTTTAAAAAAATACCTAACCAATGATGTACCTGCAAAGGCTCTTTAAGCTCAAAAATATACTTCAGGCTTTCCTTAACTCCTTCCCAGTATGGTGTTAATACTGGGCATGTAAAAAACATATGCATATAATTCGCCTCCTGTTCTCCACATCTTCGCCAACATCCATTATCTAATCCGGGGAAGCATTTCTTGAGATTTGCAGGTGTGATAAAGAATCTCATACTCACTTTCCATGAAAACTCCCTCCAGTATTTGGATTGTGAGATTCTGAAATTTTCACCTAATGTTCTTCTCCACTCTTCTGTTGTTATGTTAATTTTTAAATCCTTTTCCCACTTCTCTTTTATGTTACTCTCTACCTCGTTATACTTTTGCAAAATCTTATACATTTTTGACAAATTTCCTTTATTTGTACTCCTATTTTGCGTCATATATTTAATCAATTCATGCTCTGATGTCCCCTCATTTAGAAATCTACTCACATAGCTTCTGACCTGCAGGTACTTAAAGAAGTGTTTCGATTCTAATTCATATTTGCTAGATATAATATCATATGAATTTATTGTGTAGTTTGTAATTAACTGTGAATATTTTATCAGTCCCTTTTTAGCCCAACCTTCCAAAATTTTATCAGTTCTATTAGGGATAAAGTCTGGGTCCTCTGCCATTTCTCTAACTAATACACATTCATTATCCATTTTTAAGGTTTTACAAACCCGTTTCCAATTAGCCAATGTGTTGTCAATGCAGTAATTCTGCCCTGTATAATTTTTCCATTGCGTTCTTCCAATAAAGGGCAATGACCCAATAGATACTCTTGCCATTTCTTTTTCTATATTAATCCATTTGGTTTCTGTTTCCCTTTCTGTCCATTTCATTATTGTGAGGAGTTGTGTAGCCAGGAAATAACCCTGTAAATTTGGGAGCCCTAACCCACCTTCCTCTTTTGGTTGGCATAGAGTCTTAAATTTAATTCTCTGCTTTTTGTTGTTCCAGATAAAATTTGAGATAATTCTGTTACAGTTTTTAAAGTATTTCTCTGGTACTACAATAGGTAGTGTTTGAAACAGAAATAAAAATTGCGGCAGAACCATCATTTTAATCGTTTCTACTCTGTTAAGGAAACTATGTGGCATTAATCCCCATCTACTCAAATCTTGCCTTATCTTAGTTATCAACGCACAGTGGTTGTTCTCATACAATTCCTCTAAGTGTTTACTAATATTAATCCCTAAGTATTTGACCTTCTTATTCTCCCATTTAAAGCTATAACGCTCTTTCAGTGCCTGGCTAGGTTGTCTCCCTATTATTAAGGATTCACATTTACTCCTATTTAGTGTGTACCCAGAGACTTTACCATATTCAGCAATTGTTTTCATTAATTCATGTATTGATTCCTCTGGGGATGTCAAGTATACAATAATATCATCGGCATAAAGTGCCAGCTTGTGCGTTTCTTTTCCAATCTGTATTCCTTTTATCTCAGTATTCTGTCTCACTGCGGCTGCTAATATTTCGATATACATAGCAAAGATAAGGGGGGAGAGAGGATCTCCCTGCCTAGTACCTCTTTGTATTCGAATTCTTCTTGACAAAGTGCCATTAGTTTTAATTCTTGAGGTTGGGTTACTATATATTGCTTGTATCCATGAACAAAATTTATTATCTACCCCCAAACTATCTAACATCTCAAACATAAAGGGCCAGCTCACTAAATCAAAAGCCTTTTGAGCATCTAATGTTAATAATACCACATCAATATTTTTATTTTGAGCATAATCGATTAAGTTAATTGTTCTCCTAATATTATCTGCCAAATATCTTCCAGGAATGAATCCACATTGATCTGCATTAATAACATCAGTAATTATCGTCTTTAATCTTTTTGCTAATAATGCTGATATTATTTTATGGTCAGTGTTTAGCAATGATATAGGCCGATATGATGAGCATTTTGTAGCGTCCTTCCCCTCTTTTGGAATTAATGTTAAAATTGAAGATTGCCATGTTTGAGCCCATTTTCCTGTTTCTAACGCATAATTATATGCTTTCTTAAGTAAAGGCGCTATTTGTATTTTAAATTTTTTATAAAATTCATTTGTGAATCCATCATCACCTGGTGATTTTCCTCTTTTCAATCCTTGTATTTGTTGATGAATTTCTTCTATAGTGATTGCTTTAGTCAGATCCCTATTTTTTTCCTGGGGTACCTTTGATAACTGAAGCTCCTTTAAAAAATTTTTAATCTGAGTATTATCGGTTTTACATTCATCTTTGTACAGGGTTTCGTAATATTTGGCAAATTCCTCTGCTATTTCTTCTTTATCTGTTATTATTTCACCTTGTTCTACTTTTAATTTTGTAATATAAGCTTTTTTTATTTGACTTTTAAGTTTATAGGCCAGGATCTTCATAGAGTTTGGTCCTCCATCGTAAGTTTCCTGTTGTGTGAATCTCATTAATCTATCAATCTCAAATATCCGCAGATTATCTAAATCAGTCCGTTTTTCCTTTAATTTCTTCCAGTCCTCATCACTTTTTGTCTCCCTGTGTCTATCCTCTAATTGTTTTATTTGTTCTGAAAGTCGTTTTTGCTGTGCTTCTCTATTTCTTTTTTTTGCTGATGCGTATGCAATGATATGTCCCCTTATAACTGCTTTAGCTCCTTCCCATAATATAATTGGGTCTATTTCTTCAGTGTCATTTATTTGTACGTATTCAGTTATTATATTTTGCATTCTTTCTACAAAACTTCTGTCTTGCAGCAGAGAGTTGTTTAATCTCCAAATTGATGTTCTTTTTGTATTTTTTAGTTTAACTGTAAGTGAGACTGCAGCATGATCTGCTATATTTATGGAGCTAATTGTACAGTTTTGAACCAGTGATACATCTTTTTTAAACATAAAAAAGTAGTCTAGTCTGTTGTAAACTGAATGTCTCCCTGAATAAAACGTAAATTCTTTCCTGTACGGATGGAGTGTTCTCCATATGTCCACTAGGCCTATCTCTATACACGTTTTCCTTAGCATACTTGCCTTTTTCTCTGCTCTATGTTTATTAGCATTAGATGTATCTAATTTTGGGTTTAATACCAGATTGAAATCCCCCCCTATTATAACAGTCCCCTTACATTTTGTAGTCATTAACTCTATTAATTCTAGCATGAAATCTGGTCCTATGTCTGGTGGGTAATAAACATTAAGAAATGATATTTCCATGCTGTCTATTTTTCCAACTGTTAACACAAATCTCCCCTCTTTGTCTTTAATACAGCTTTCTTTCTCAAAACCTATTTTGGACTTAATAATTGTCGCCACTCCTCTACTGGCAGGAGTATATGTGCTATAGTATATCTGACTATTAAATTCTTTCTTTAACTTTTCATGTTCCTGTCTCCTCAAGTGTGTTTCTTGCAGGAATATTACATCTGCTTTATCTCTCTCCATCTGGAGTAAAATCTTCTTCCTTTTTGCTGCATTGTTCAGTCCATTAGCATTCAATGATATTATCTTCAAATCACTCATTTGACAGGTGACAAAAGCATGGGTCTATCTGGCCCCTCCCCCTTGTTGGTAAACATGTGATTATCAGTGATGGAGTCGTGAAAAGAAGAAAAAAAATAAAAAAATAAAGAGAAAAAAACCCAAAAACAAATCAAAACATAGTCTCTAAAAGTGTCAGTTCCGGAAAATAAATTTATTTCAACCATGTGTCCCTTCATGATTGTATTGGCGTACTTCTAGTCGCCTCTAAAGTTTGTACCCACTGAGTTTACAATTTACTTGTGTCAGCAGCCAACTGATCCTCTTACCCCACTGTCTATGGTCTTTTCATCCTATAACCTACACACAGCAATAGTATGAAGCAAGAAACAAAGAAAAACAAGTAAAACAATTCTCCAAAAGCTCCAAATCCCCCCTCCCTCCCCCCCGTCCCTCTTCCCCCTCTTAGCTCTTTACATTTCCTTATATCCAAGGGCCCGTTTACCAAGATGTAATTTCTCTCCATTTGCATATTTGACCATTTTTACTTAATTTCTTTGTCTTAACAGTATTCAACTCCTTACTTCTATGCAAAAGTGTTCAAGTTTATACTTAAATAAAGAGAAAAAAAAAACAAACAAACATATATATACAGTATATACCAAAACGGAGAGATTGCGACAAAAAGATTAAGATTAAATGAAAGATTATCTTCATGTTAAATATTAACATTACATGCTACAAGTTAGCATGTCTCTAAACTTGCTAATTTTGTCCATGTTTGTTTACAGTATATATTAATTAAAATAGAACTTAAGTATTTTTAATTCAATTTGTATACATTTCATGTATATTTAAATTGTACTAATTAGTTAGTTATAAATCAGTTTGTTCCACAATAATAGGCTCATATCATGTGTGTTGAGCATTGTGTGTTACGGCGTAACACATTAGATGGAGCTGGTTATAAAGGCAGTGATCGCTCACAGTGGGTGGAGACTCGTGTGTGTGCGTGAGTTGCCTGTTTGTTGTGAGAGTAACTCGTGAACACACTGAGAAGAGACAACACACATTTGGATTCATTTAGATGTCTTGCAGTTTAATTTGTTGAATGTCTAATACTCTTCTTCTGTGGGTTTAATTGTGGCCTGGGTGGAAGTGAACTCAACATGAATGTATCAGCTGATGAAAATAAAACAAGGAGGAGGCCTGAGGTCTCTGATGTCATGCAGGAAGCTGGGCGGCGTCAGACCCTAAATTAAAGTCATAAATTCAAATAAGAACAATGGAAGACTAATAAAGTCCTGGTCCTGTGTGTCTCTGGGTTTAAGGGGGTGTGGGGGTGGGGGTTGATTTTCCTGGACTGTTCCCCCACAATAGTTTGGAAACTGCAACAATGCTCAGTTTTTCCATTGAAACCATTCCATTACTGTCCCAGAAATTTGTCCGGACCGTGCCTGGCCTTAGGACTTACAGTCGACATCTAAACACTAAAATTAAACAATTATCTTCTCGATCAGCCCCATGACTCGTTACTGCCCCGACGAGCTGATCTGGATCTTCTGACCTCAGGTGGTTTTGGTGTTGACATCCGGGTCACGTGGTCCCTCGTTGTTCAGTCTGTTAAAGCCTCTCGACCAGGCGACGTGGGCATAACAAGATCAAACCATTTGTCACTTACACAGGAGGATGTTCATTTGTACAACATGGAGACAAAGACTCTGTGTTCGAGACATTGCTGTACGTTCATCTACAGACAGAGAACACACGTTGTCCACCAGCTGTGTGTCCTCTGTCTCACTGTCCTCCTGTGTCTTTCAGAGCTGCAGCAGTTCCACGGTGTCCGGCGCTTCGAGCTGGAACGTTCCTGCTGCTTCAGTGCTCTGCTGCTGGATGAGGAAAGAGGACGTCTCTTCGTCGGGGCCAAGAACTTCCTGCTGTCACTCTCACTGGACAACATCGCCAAGCAGGAGCACAAGGTTGGTCAGAAGATCCATCAATCAACCATCAGGATTTGTGGAGTAAACTGCATAGTGGCACCTGTCATGAGTTCATGTTGTTGCAGATCTATTGGCCGGCGCCCGTCGACTGGAGGGAGGAGTGTAACTGGGCGGGAAAAGACATCACGGTGAGTCTCTTCATCACTTCTCACATCCTCACCCCCCTGATGACTGATCAGACAGGTAGAGACAGACAGACGCTGAACACATAGTTAAATGGAAGGACTGAGGAGGAAATTGTACAATGGCACCTTTTTCTCCACTGGGATCATGGGAGTCGTCATGAGACAGAAGCTCCGCCCTCGCACACTGACATCATGTAAGTCGGGTGGAGCCGGTCCTGGACCTGTGGTGAGACAGTGTCTTCAATGTCCCACAAGGTCACACCTACAACACACACAGAAACACTAACACACTGCACTGACCATGAGCCTGTATAGACCACCCAAGGTTACATCACAAACTATTAGCTAACTTTATATATCTGTGTGTGTGTGTGTGTGTGTAAAACAAACCCTTCATCAATGTGATTACAGCTGTAGCAGACAACGAGCTCTATTCATACAGAACTCCAGGCTCCAGTTTCACCTGACCAGGAGTCTGTCTGAGTGCCTGTGTGTGTGCCTGTGTGTGTGTGTGTGTGTGTGTGTGTGTGTGTGTGTGTGTGTGTGTGTGTGTGTGTGTGTGTGTGTGTGTGTGTGTGTGTGTGTGTGTGTGTGGTTGCGTTGCTGCTCTTTTCGTTGTTAAACACTCCTTCTTCTTCTTCTTCAGTCCGAGAACTGAGCCGAGTCGCCGACCTCAGATCATTGACCTCAATTATACACCACTGTGCTTCTCAGAGTGTTTTATTTACTCTATAGGAACCAAAGGGTTCTCATGTTCTTACAGTCTCTCAGATCTTCATCATCAGACGGATTAATGTCTGTTTAGCCTGGTAAATTCAAGAAACAGCAGATTCTAACAAATAGGACAGAGGACAGACAGAGGACAGGGGACAGAGGCAGATGCAGGACGGGACAGCGAATGCAGCAGGTTAATCATCTACTACAGAGTGAAGAGATGTTCACAACAGAACAATAGAGCTTCACTGTTTCTACTAATGAGCCAGTGGGTCAAAGGTCAGCCAGTGAACCCTTCAACACACACACACACACACACACACACATTCACCCTCTCTCTCCTTCCTTTTCCTTCTCTTTTGTTACATCAAAGACTTGACTTGGTCAAACCACTGACTCCCTCACACAAAAACACAGACTGGAAATTGGCAGTGTGAGTTTCAGAGGGGAATGTGGTATGTGTGTGTGTGTGTGTGTGTGTGTGTGTGTGTGTGTGTGTGTGTGTGTGTGTGTGTGTGTGTGTGTGTGTGTGTGTGTGTGTGTGTGTGTGTGTGTGTGTGTGTGTGTGTGTGTGTGTGTGTGTGTGTGTGTGTGTGTGTGTGTGTGTGTGTGTGTGTGTTCCCTCCTCTGTCGTGGGAAACAGGGGTCCCCTGTGTTTGTTAACGGCTTAATCAGCTCAGATTGGTTGAACACCTTCACATATGCGCTAGGCTAGCGCACACACACACACACACTGAAACCTCATACACCAACATCTCCAGCTCTAACACGTTTCAAAGGCTCAAAGACCTGCCTTTGTTCTAATGCACTGAGGGGACCGTGTGTGTGTGTGTCAGTGTTTTCCTTGGTGAATATAATGCAGGACATGTGAAAAGAATGTTTCCATGCAGGAATGTTTTCCCTGTGTGCATTATGGCGAAACTTACCTTGTTGTGTGTGTGTGTGTGTCTTTGTGTACATGTGCCAGTCTGACTGTGTGAACTACGTGAAGATCGTTCACCACTACAATCGCACTCACTTGTACGCCTGTGGGACTGGAGCCTTCCACCCGACCTGTGCCTTCGTGGAGGTGGGAAACAGGATGGAGGTGAGGAACACATCCCCTATCCCTATAGTCACTGAACACATCAAATCCAACTCCCTGACCTTACATCTCAACTCAAACATGGTTTTGAGGTTCTGCGTGGTCTCACTCCCTCTCCGTCCACCAGGACCACGTGTTCCGGATCGACCCGTCCAAGGTGGAGGACGGGAAGGGGAAGAGTCCGTATGATCCTCGTCACAACGCTGCCTCTGTGCTTGTCGGTAACTGACCTTTAACCTCTAATCAGGTTCTGTCAAATCAAAGCTGGGTCAGACTGGATCAGCATCAGATCAGGAGTCAGCATCCAAGTGTTCAAGACTAATTGATGAACTATTGATCAATTTTGTCTCCTAGGTGACGAACTGTATGCGGGCGTGGCCACAGACCTGATGGGCCGTGACTTCACCATCTTCAGAAGTCTGGGCAGACGCCCCTCGATCCGGACCGAGCAGCACGACTCACGTTGGCTCAATGGTGAGTAGGGCTGGGACGATATGCTATTCTCTCGATTCGATTTTTCTATGATTTTTTGGATGCCGATTTGATTTAAATTGCGATTCTACGATATTGCCGATTTTCTCGATTTTTAGTCTGCATTTTTAACACCAGTGAAACAGTTGAATGATTATGAATGTCTACAGACTATTCCAGGAACCATATTTCCCCATAAAATACACATCATGTAAGTAAGTCAGTTTTTAAGATTTATTCAGCAGCAATATATATGTTTACTCTCTTTTCAAAAGCCTGGACTGCATAAAAGAGGCAAAAATAAAAGAGTATAGAAAAAACAGGCTTCTGAAACCTTTCTGACAAAATGAGATATAGAGGTAAACTGCTACATTTTAACATTTATCTGCACACAAATACTGTAGGAGCCTATAAATTAACATACTCCATTATAAAGTGAACTTAAACCCTTTTCAAAATCGGGACTCTCTGTATGTAAAAAAGGCGAACAAATGCACATTGCACAATAAAAAAAAAGATTTTTGAAAAAAAAAACCATTTTAAAATTCGTCAAAAAATATCGCGATACTTATGTGAATCGATTTTTTCTCCCACCCCTAATGGTGAGTGTGTGTGAGAGAGTTTGTGTGTGTGAATGTGTGTGTATAACCCTTGTTCTTCTTTGTTTTATCAGAGCCAAAGTTTGTTGGTTCCTTCTGGGTTCCTGAGAGCGAGAACCCTGACGACGATAAGATCTTCTTCTTCTTCCGAGAGACGGCAGTGGAGGGTCAGGGTCTGGGGAAGTCCACATACTCTCGCATCGGGCAGCTCTGCAGGGTGAGATGGCTACAATGTCCACTTCACTGTTTTAAAGTTCTTAGAGTAGTTAAGAGTCCTGATCGTATGTAACATGTAACATTTGTGTCTTGACCCAGAATGACATGGGTGGCCAGCGCAGTCTGGTCAACAAGTGGACCACGTTTCTCAAGACCCGCCTCATCTGCTCGGTGCCGGGAGCTGATGGCAGTGACACCTACTTTGATGAGCTGCGTAAGTTCACCATGCCGGAAGGACACACTGAATCAAGGGCTGGGACATAAGGGTTAGGGTTAGCAGGCAAAAAAAAAAAAAAACTGAATCTGATCTTTGAACTATAGATATTAAACAAATGTTAAATGTGTGTCATATCAAACGTGTGTGTGTTACTGTAGCATGACTAGTTAAGCAGTGACCATGCTAAGCAAACTCAGTATGTCTCACATCTGAAGAAACTCTCCACATGTATATCTCTGATTGATCTCTGATGGTCAGTGAGCTGGTCTGTGACCCAAAGGCCAAAGGTGAACAATGTGTTGAAACAAGTCAAGACTCAGAATCCACCTGAGGACACATCTGTCCATCACAGTTGCGTTCTGACCTGTGTTTATGCAGAGACGTGTTGCTGTGAGCAGCTGAAATAATAAAAACAATTACGTTCTTTATTAATAATAATGATAAGTTGATGCTGTTTGGAGCTGTTAAACTGAAACAAACCAACAGAAGTAAAAACCTGTGACTGAGTCTAAATCAGGAGGAAGCTGCAGTGATTTAGGTCTGAAGGTCACAACCTTTAGAAACAGTTGGACATGTCCACAGGCTGTTTGTCTTTGTCTCGACCTTTTGACCTGACCTGAGTGGGTGTGTGTGTGTGGTGTGTGTGTGTGTGTCTGCAGGCGATGTGTTCCTGCTGCAGACGAGGGACAGAAAGAATCCTCTGGTGTACACCATCTTCTCCACGTCCAGGTCAGAGTCCACACATTTTGTCTCTGTGTGTGTGTGTGTGTGTGTGTGTGTGTGTGTGTGTGTGTGTGTGTGTGTGTGTGTGTGTGTGTGTGTGTGTGTGTGTGTGTGTGTGTGTGTGTGTGTGTGTGTTGTTATCTCTAACCTGTCTCTCCATGTGCCAGCAGCAGTGTATTTAAAGGCTCGGCAGTGTGTCTCTACTCTATGAATGACATCCGGAGGGCCTTCCTGGGGCCCTTTGCTCACAAAGAGGGGCCCAACTACCAGTGGGTCCCATTCCAGGGAAAGGTCCCGTACCCACGCCCGGGAATGGTACGTTAACCACATCACGTGTAGAAGAACATGGCTAACAATTACACTGTAATAATCACGTGTGCAAGAGTGACTTTGCCCATTCAGATTTTGCATCAACTAATAGAATCAAGTTTATAACTTTATTTTACAATGATGATGAACAACTGTGAACCACCTTTAACTTGTGTGCATAGCAATGCATCCATGATAATAGTGATAATAATCGGTAATAATCAATCCTATGATGATGACAGCTTTTTGTGATGGTCCTGTTATTATTTTTCTAGTGGTACAGTCAATCTGTTTGTTTCTCTGTGAGGCAGTGTGTTAGCTCTACATCTCACTGCTCTGACTGAACGAATGATAGCCCTCTATGTGATGAGGCCACACGTACAGTATTCAGTGTCTGTGGTTGATATCAGACTGGACTCCTCAGCGTGCGGTGCTGAGCTCAGCAGGTTTGTTCTGCAGAGCTTCAGCTGTTCCAACCACAGAACAACAACAGTCTCCTTTGTGTTACTGTGCTTCTGTGTTTGGCCGATAGTGAACTGGCTCTCACACATCATCACCTCACACATCATAAAACCACCAGAACTTATCAGAGCAAGAGAAAGTGCGACTGTGTTACTTTATTATCATTAATCACATATTGTAACAAGCTAACCCAAACTTTAGAGACAGGGAGTAAAAACACAGTGTTTCAGTCAATCATAATAATAATAGTAATAATTCGAACCATCTTTGTGGTGAACAAACAGAGGAATCTGTCTCTGATATGGAACAGCAGCCATCAGCTGTTAGCTGCTGTTGTGAAGATCTTTGATCAATAGTTTTTTATAGTTTTGTTTCCCTCCCTCAGTGTCCCAGTAAGACGTTCGGCAGCTTTGAGTCTACAAAGGGTTTCCCAGATGATGTGATCCAGTTCGCCCGTCACCACCCTCTTATGTACAACCCAGTGTACCCGATGAGCCGGCGGCCTGTCTTCGTCAGGACAAACGTGGACTACAGCTTCACCCAGATCGCTGTGGACAGAGTGAACGCCGCCGATGGACAGTACGACGTCATGTTTATAGGAACAGGTGAGTGTCCAACTGTTCCCTGCTCATTTAAACACAATAACAGTGAAACATACTGAAAGGCATCTGTTGTCTCAGACAAAGGGACAGTGCTGAAGGTGATCAACGTCCCCAAGGAGAGCTGGAATAACATGGAAGAGCTTCTGCTGGAGGAGCTGGAGGTCTTCAAAGTAAGATTAGAGAGACATCAGCAGCTCTCACAGATTTGCTCACTTGTCTTTGATAATAACACTGTTTGGAAACTAACACACTATATGTCCTCTGTCTCTCAGGATGCGTCATCCATCATCAACATGCAGATATCCTCAAAACGGGTAAGAACCTGGTTCCTGAACTCTTTCGGCAGCTAACGTGAAAATGTAATGAGGACACAATTACAGTCTGATTGGGACACAGTCTGAAACTTGTCCTTCTGTGTCTTTGTAGCAGCAGCTCTACGTCGGCTCAGCCACCGGCCTCGCTCAGGTTCCCCTGCATCGCTGCAGTGTGTACGGAAGGGCGTGCGCTGAGTGCTGTCTGGCCAGAGACCCGTACTGTGCCTGGGATGGGACATCGTGCACTCGCTACCTGCCCAACACCAAGAGGTGACTGATAGAGACTGTGACTGAGAAAGTGACAGTGGTGAAAATGTTAGTGAAAGTGACAGTGACAGAGACAGTGACAGTAAAAGTGACAATGACAGTGACAACAATAGTGAGAGTGATGGTGATAGTGACAGTAATAGTGGCTGACACATTAACGTTCATCAGCACATCACAAAACAATGAAACTACGAAAACACAAATCCTAATGGTTTAACAATGTTTCAGACGTTTCCGTCGCCAGGACGTGAGGAACGGAGACCCCAACACTCTCTGCTCTGGAGGTGAGATTCACTGTGTTTATAAAATGTGTTGCTATTACAGCAACAGGTATAACTTAACTGGTTGTTATACATTCTTCATTGTTACATCTTCCAACAGTTACAGGCATTTGAGTCAAATCTCTCACATGGAAAGTTAATCTGTCAAACACAGCCAACATGTCAGTCAACCAGTTACATCAATCAAGTAATCACATCCAAGACATCAATCACACCATCATCACATTATGGTGCATCAGTAAATCTCCACCTGTTGGATCTGTCTATTTACAGGACTTTGTGTTGAACAAAGACAAAGTCTCACAGAGACTCTTGGTCTGTGATGTCTCACTGTCCCACGTCCCCCTGCCATGACCTCCGGTGACCTCTGTCCTGCTCGACCACAATAGCAGCTTCTGTGTGCTTTTGTTCTGCAGCAGTGAATCAGGCTTAGCCCAAGACATGATATCCTGTGATGTCAGTGGCTGATCCAGAGTCTGTTCTCTGTCAGAGAAGCTGTGATCGTGTCACTCACTGTGAGCTCAGCTGCTGCGTCACAATAAAAGTCTCTGATAAGACACATGACCGACGGCTCAAACACAAAACACAGACACACACAGATTCTTATCATGATGTCAGTAATCACTGATCGTTGTTTTATTCTGATTCATGTAGAGAACTGATGTGGTTACATATTTTATGTATGACAATACATTTACAATACATTTACTCACGAGACTGGAGTGAGCTAGTTTAAAGATAAAGGGACGTGTATGTGGTGAACTGTCACACGTTGCCCTCTGTCCTCCCTCTATCCTCCCTCTGTCCTTTCTTTATTCTTCTTGTCTCCCTCCCTCTTTTTTCCTCTTTCCTGTCTCTTCTTGTCTCTCCTCGTTTTTCCATCCTGTTCCTGAGAGCCCACTCTGAGTTTCAGCCTCTTGTCTTTTCCTCTGCTGCCCTCTGCAGACCACCATAAGCACCGCGTGGCAGAGAGGAAGCTGTATGGAGTGGAGAGCAGCAGCACATTCTTGGAGTGCATCCCCAAGTCCCTCCAGGCCAGAGTCACCTGGACCTTCCAGAAACAGCCACAGAACCCGCGCGAGGAGGTGAGAGGCTGAGGAGACGTGACCTCGAGTGACAGTCTTCACTTCCTTATCATGAAAGCGTAATACTTGAATCTCTCCGCTGTTCTCCAGGTGCGTCTGGACGACCGCGTCCTGCAGACCGACAGAGGCCTTCTGATTCGCCGAGTCCTGAAGAGAGACGTCGGTGTCTACGAGTGCCACGCCATGGAGCACGGCTTCACCCAGACCTTACTCAGCATCACCTTGGAGGTTGTACCATCAACGTCCTCCTCTGTCTCAAACCTTCCCTCTGACGCCCCCGCGCACCCCCGTAGTGGACCCCCGATGACCAATCAGAAGCTTTGGTACCGGGACTTCATGCAGCTGGTGGACCACCCCAACCTGAACACCGTCGACCAGATCTGTGAGCAGGTGTGGGCGCGCAAGAACGCGGCCGCCGACCAAGACAAGCAGTTTCCCGCCCCAGGGAAGGACGTCCCTCCTTCGGGCCCGGCTGTCCGCCCGGCCAACAAGAAGTGGAAACATCTCCAGGAGATTAGGAAGGGGAGGAACCGCCGGACCCACGACGGGAAACCGAACCCGCGGGCTCCTCGCAGTGCGGGGGAGTAACGACATGGAAGAGGATGGAGGGAGGAAAGAACTGATCAGAGAGAGAGAAAGAGACTGAGACCAAGGACTCCTGGAGGTGTCTACACACACATACACACACGCGCACACACACACACACACACACACACACACACACACACACACACACACACACACACACACACACACACACACACACACACACACACACACACACACACACACACATATATAGAGGCACACAAACACACACACACACACACATACACATACACACACAGGCACCTCCTCTATTGTGTATATTTACCTATGGATGCCCCCACTATATGGTACCCCCCCCCCTGCATGTGCTGCCTTACTGCACGATCCCTTTACACTGGTCACTAGAATAGTTGAGTGTTGATGCAGGTGTGGGAGTGGGAGTGACCCCCACCCCCTCGCCTCATTCACTTGTCACTCACTTGACTGTACAGGGAGCAGCCGACGCCTCCTCACATGACGTCACATGATGTTAGCATGTAGCAGCAGGTGTGAACAGACTGTGGGTGTGAACGAGTGCAGCGGCGTGAACTGGAACACTGATGGTCTCTAACTGGAAACGCTTCACTATTTATATGCAACTACAGAAGCACATACACCGGCATGCTCTCACAAACACACACATAAACACACATAAACACACACACACACACACACACACACACACACACACACACACACACACATGAATCATTAATTTCCTGTGCTGCACATGTTCCATTCATCTCACGTCACATGGTTGGTGTGTGTCACTTGATGCAGTCGTGAGGGGGCGGAGCCTGATGCACAGTGAGTCTGATGTGATCGTTTTATTTCACTGGTTCGAACCACTAGAGACTGAGACTCTACTGTCGCTCTAATGTCACTGCTGACGAAGAGGAGCAGGAGGACGAAGGTCATCGTTGCTGAAGCAGGAAGTTTGTTTTCACATGTGGAGACATAAGATTTGACCTCGGGGGGGCGGAGCCTCCTAGTTTATTGCGTATGGTCTAGACCGAGCATGTTAGCTTCTGACATTAGGTAAAGTTTGATAATGTGCTCGCTGGTCATGTGATTCCATACGACACACAGTCAATGTTGTTAAAGCAGAAGTAAGCGGAATGTTTGTGTTAATATACGTCTTAAATAGTTATATCTTCCGACAGCAATCACTTATATAGAGTGTTTGGTCTGAAACACGGGTCTGTCAGTCACTCTGCTCTGCTGTAAACCGAGGAGAAAACTTTCCTTGTATCCTACAACCTTTATCCAATGAGGAGAGAGAACGGCATAAAGGGGCGGTCCTCTCTGTGTGTGCAGCCAAGGGATGCGCGTGTGCATGAGGTGACGTAGGGACGAGGGCGGGGACTGCTAACTCCATCGGCTGACAAGAAGTTAGCCAAAACGACCGGATCGCTTACTTCTGCTTTAATGAGGTCAGAGGTCAGATACAAACTGCCTCCATGTCTGAACTCAAACTCTTTGGAGAGCCTGCGATGACACGTTGATGCACAGCTGGTTCGTCTGTGATCCACTGACAGATGTTTACAGATGTTGAAGATGCCAGTAGTGGAAGTCCACATGAGACCTGGATGACATCTGGACAGATGTTAATTAGCTCTGAACACGTCTGATCATTAGAACTGAAGGTGAATTAACAGCATGATCAAAGTAATTGATTATTGGTTTGATTTGACTCAGTTCAAAGTTTTACATCAACATTCAAGACAAATCAAGAACATGGTGGTTTGAGTGGGAGGCAGAATAATAACAATAATAATAATAATAACAGTAAAGATGATGATGATGATGATGATGAAAGGATGAGGAGAAAGAGTTCGGTACAGTTTATATATTAGCATGATATTTATGAGTTTCCTTTGTGCTTCTTCTTGTTCCTTCTCTTTTACACTGTTGTTGCATAATGTTGTTTGTGATAAATACAGATGTTATGCAGATGATATGCAGATGTTATGACACGACGACTCAATCAACACAACTATGTACAGAAAACTGTTCATCTACCCACAATGCATTTTATGGATAGCAAAAAACCCCTTTGATCTGACCTCACTCTCTGATGTGGTCATATGTCGTGTAACATCGTTACTGTCACTGACTTTGCTGCTTAACGACGTCGTCTCTTCCTAACGACCATTCTTCCTTCTCTCTCTCTCTGTGTAAAGAAGTGTGTGTTGGTCTGTGTTTACATGTGTGTGTAGTCTGCCCCCTAGTGTCTGTCATGTGTAGGGCTCAGATGAAGAGCCTGCTGTGGTACCATATGTTATTATATCATAGTCAGAAAGAAAGAAACTGGCCTGTTAAATGAAACACGACTTTATGTTTTACAGTCGTTTTGATTTTTATGGTGGAAAATAAGAAGGATCTCATTTGTGCTGCTGCCAGAAAATTTCTCAAAGGCTTTAAAAAGATCCCAGATTTTTATTGTCATGTTCTTCTACATTTGTCTTTGGTGAATTCACAGAGAACTGAGTCCAGAAACCAGACCGGATCAGAATGAGGCAGCAGCACAAATTGGGTCTGTGAGTGGGTTAGTCATTGTTGTTATTTATATTCCTTCTTCATAGAGATGTAATGAACTCTTTAAACTGATCAGGTGTTTCTGTCAAAGGGGCACTCTGCACTCTGATGCCACGTTCAGGGTCAGAGAAAAAAAATTAATCAAGAGATTAATTGTGGGACATATTGTTGGTCTGTGCATGCGCCACTTAAACCACATGACCACTGATTGGCTGAGTGGAGCTTCTTCTTTAATGAGACATGACTGACACCGTGATGTCAGACGTGACGAGTCTCCTTTTTCAGACGCTGTCTGTGCTTTTTTCAAACTGCATGACCAATGTAGACTGGTTATTGATTGACCAATGTTAGAGGCGGAGGCGTCAGACGGTGGCGAGAGAGAGACAGAAAGCACAATGTTGAATATTATTATTATTCCTGTGTATTTATGTGCAAAGATAAGCTGATGTGTTGTGGTGGATTTTATTTTTCTTACATCTGTGTTCATGTTCTGATGAAAAAAACTCATCCTCAACTCTTTTGTACTTTATGGCCAATGGGGAAACTCTTCCTGACAGTGTCCAATCAGAGTCTTTGTTGTTCGCACAGCCCTCCAATCAGCACCTGATGTATCCCATGCCATGTGACGCACCCCTATGTGTGTGTGTGTGTGTGTGTGTGTGTGTGTGTATGTGCGCATGTGTGTGTGTATGTGTTTGGGGGAAAGCAGAGCTCTGTATACCCGGCACAGGTACAGGTATGTGTTGTGTGGAGCAGCTGCTGTGATGCGTTCACTGTCTTTCTCTCTGTGAAATGTCGAGTCAGATTGTTTTTGATTAACACAATAAAAATATTCAGTTACTTAAAGATAAATCATTGTGTTGTTACTCTGAATATAATAATGATGAGGAGGAGGAGTCATATTCTGAGTCATGACATCTTTTACAGGATTCATTCTAGACAAGTGTTTTTCAACCCCATGTGGGGTCGCCTGGAATTCAAATGAGGTCACCTGCAATGTCTATTTGAAAAAAAAAATTACTTTCTAAAATTATGATTAAAAACACCACACACAGTCTTAAACAACTGTATTCTATACATTCACTTTCTCGAATATAAATCAAGTTCAAATAAAATGCAGCATATAAAATATCTGAGCTGGCGCATCTTGATTGACGGCGATCCCACAATCGCAGGACTGCATGTGATTGCGCGGCCTCCAGAAATTTGTGATGTCAAAATGGGTTATGAACCAAAAACGATTGGAAACCACTGGTCTAGACGGTTTAATTTTCTAGTTTTATGTCATGTGTGTTTTGACCACACGGGGGCAGCATTGCCTCAATACTGGCTCCTACTTTACAGTTCAGAGTTGTCAGAGGACAGTCCCTTGTTCCAATGACTGGAACTCCCCCCTCTCTCTCATTTGCAATAATCTACAATAATCTGACCAGGTGAACAGACGCTGCAGCTCAGTGACTGGAGGATGTTCACAAAAACACGTCTGAAGTAACTACTCATACTTCCTGTCTCACACAGATGTTGTTATTCTTTAATAGTGATTAATTATTAAGTTCAAGCACATCCCTTCCTGTCAGGTAACACATCATTTCCTGTTCAGGA
>NC_139901.1:17536240-17551240 GCF_905171665.1 Trachurus trachurus
CCAGTGTCCTTTACCCAAGTAACATTGGAAATTATTTGAAAGCCCCACTTACCCTTTTCTTGCAGCCATTCTTGCAACCAAGTGAAGATCGTCCAGTGAACGTCGAGGAGGCAATCAACAGGGAAAATCTCATTTGCGCATGCGCTGACGCATTGGATCGTTACCAACTAACTATTGTAAATTTATATGCAAAAATTTAAAAAAGTAACTATCAAATTAAAATGTAATTGAATAATTAATGTATTTATGAATTAAAGTGATGTTATTCTATGTAGTAGGCTAGACCTTTGTTGTTGCCAAAACAATTATAAGATACAGCTAAAGCTAAAGATGCAACTTTGACGCTTAATTTCTCCAAAATGATACAGTCATATGTTTGATAATGACTGAGGAAGTAGCCAGGGTGGACCTGAAGTCAACTGTACCAAGTATTGACCGAACTTATGCACCATGTTGATGTTACTGTACAGTAAAAATGGCGTATAAGGCCTTTTTTCCTGTTTAAAAGAAGCTACAGATGCAACTTTGAGGCTTAATTTCTCCAAAATGATACAGTAAAAATGTTTAATAATGACTGAGGGAGTAGTCAGGGTGGTCCTGAAGTCAACTGTACCAACCATTGCCTGAACTTATGGACCAAAGTGATGTTATAGTACAGTAAATAAAGAGTATAAGGCATTTTTCCTTTAAAAAAAATCAAAAAATGCAACTTTGAGGCTTAATTTTTCCAAAATGATACAGTAAAAATGTTTGATAATGACTGAGGGAATAGTCAGGGTGGTCCTGAAGTCAACTGTACCAACCTTTGTCTGAACTTATGGACCAAAGTGTTGTTATTCTACAGTAAATATGAAGTATTAGACCTTTTTGTCATGTTTAAAAAAAGCAAAAAATGCAACTTTGAGGCTTAATTTTTCCAGAATTATACAGTAAAAATGTTTGACATTGAGTGAGGGAGTAGCCAGGGTGGTCCTGAAGTCAACTGTACCAACCATTGCCTGAACTTATGGACCAAAGTGATGTTATAGTACAGTAGATAAAGAGTATAAGGCCTTTTCCCCTTTAAAAAACAAAAACAAAAAATCAAAAAAATGCAACTTTGAGGCTTAATTTTTCCAAAATGATACAGTAAAAATGTTTGATAATGACTGAGGAAGTAGTCAGGGTGGTCCTGAAGTCAACTGTACTAACCTTTGTCTGAACTTATGGACCAAAGTGTTGTTATTGTACAGTAAATATGGAGTATACGGCCTTTTTTCCTTTAAAAAAAAAAAAATCAAAAAATGCAACTTTGAGGCTTCATTTCTCCAAAATGATACAGTAAAAATGTTTGATAATGACTGAGGAAGTAGCCAGGATGGTCTTGAAGTCAACTGTACCAACCATTGCCTGAACTTATGGACCAAAGTGATGTTATAGTACAGTAAATAAAGAGTATAAGGCCTTTTTTCCTCCAAAAAAAGAAAAAAAAATCAAAAAATGCAACTTTGAGGCTTAATTTCTCCAAAATGATACAGTAAAAATGTTTGATAATGACTGAGGGAGTAGTCAGGGTGGTCCTGAAGTCAACTGTACTAAGTATTGACCGAACTTATGGACCAACGTGATGTTACTGTACAGTAAAAATTGAGTATAATGCATTTTTTCCTGTTTATAAGAAGCTAAAGATGCAACTTTGAGGCTTAATTTCTCCAAAATGATACAGTAAAAATGTTTGATAATGACAGAGGAAGTAGCCAGGGTGGTCTTGAAGTCAACTGTACCAACCATTGCCTGAACTTATGGACCAAAGTGATGTTATAGTACAGTAAATAAAGAGTATAAGGCATTTTTTCCTTAAAAAAAACAACAAAAAAAATCAAAAAATGCAACTTTGAGGCTTAATTTCTCCAAAATGATACAGTAAAAATGTTTGATAATGACTGAGGGAGTAGTCAGGGTGGTCCTGAAGTCAACTGTACCAACCTTTGTCTGAACTTATGGACAAAAGTGTTGTTATTGTACAGTAAATATGGAGTATTAGACCTTTTTGTCATGTTTTAAAAAAGCAAAAAATGCAACTTTGAGGCTTAATTTTTCCAAAATTATACAGTAAAAATGTTTGATAATGACTGTGGAAGTAGCCAGGGTGGTCCTGAAGTCACCTGTACCAAGTATTGCCAGAACTTATGGGCCAAAGTCATGTTATTGTACAGTAAAAATGGAGTATGAGGCACTTTTCCCGTAAAGAAAAAAACAAAAAAACTAGAGATGCAACTTTGAGGCTTAATTTCTCCAAAATGATACAGTAAAATTGTTTGATAATGACTGTGGAAGTAGCCAGGGTGGTCCTGAAGTCACCTGTACCAAGTATTGCCAGAACTTATGGGCCAAAGTCATGTTATTGTACAGTAAAAATGGAGTATGAGGCACTTTTCCCGTAAAGAAAAAAACAAAAAAACTAGAGATGCAACTTTGAGGCTTAATTTCTCCAAAATGATACAGTAAAATTGTTTGATAATGACTGTGGAAGTAGCCAGGGTGGTCCTGAAGTCACCTGTACCAAGTATTGCCAGAACTTATGGGCCAAAGTCATGTTATTGTACAGTAAAAATGGAGTATAAGGCATTTTTCCTGTTTAAAAAAAAATGAGATGCAACTTTGAGGCTTAATTTCTCCAAAATGATACAGTAAAATTGTTTGATAATGACTGTGGAAGTAGCCAGGGTGGTCCTGAAGTCACCTGTACCAAGTATTGCCAGAACTTATGGGCCAAAGTCATGTTACTGTACAGTAAAAATGGAGTATGAGGCACTTTTCCCGTAAAGAAAAAAACAAAAAAAACTAGAGATGCAACTTTGAGGCTTAATTTCTCCAAAATTATACAGTAAAATTGTTTGATAATGACTGAGGAAGTAGCCAGGGTGGTCCTGAAGTCACCTGTACCAAGTATTGCCAGAACTTATGGGCCAAAGTCATGTTATTGTACAGTAAAAATGGAGTATAAGGCATTTTTCCTGTTTAAAAAAAACTGAGATGCAACTTTGAGGCTTAATTTCTCCAAAATGATACAGTAAAATTGTTTGATAATGACTGTGGAAGTAGCCAGGGTGGTCCTGAAGTCACCTGTACCAAGTATTGCCAGAACTTATGGGCCAAAGTCATGTTACTGTACAGTAAAAATGGAGTATGAGGCACTTTTCCCGTAAAGAAAAAAACAAAAAAAACTAGAGATGCAACTTTGAGGCTTAATTTCTCCAAAATTATACAGTAAAATTGTTTGATAATGACTGAGGAAGTAGCCAGGGTGGTCCTGAAGTCACCTGTACCAAGTATTGCCAGAACTTATGGGCCAAAGTCATGTTATTGTACAGTAAAAATGGAGTATAAGGCATTTTTCCTGTTTAAAAAAAACTGAGATGCAACTTTGAGGCTTAATTTCTCCAAAATGATACAGTAAAATTGTTTGATAATGACTGTGGAAGTAGCCAGGGTGGTCCTGAGTCACCTGTACCAAGTATTGCCAGAACTTATGGGCCAAAGTCATGTTATTGTACAGTAAAAATGGAGTATGAGGCACTTTTCCCGTAAAGAAAAAAACAAAAAAAACTAGAGATGCAACTTTGAGGCTTAATTTCTCCAAAATTATACAGTAAAATTGTTTGATAATGACTGAGGAAGTAGCCAGGGTGGTCCTGAAGTCACCTGTACCAAGTATTGCCAGAACTTATGGGCCAAAGTCATGTTATTGTACAGTAAAAATGGAGTATAAGGCATTTTTCCTGTTTAAAAAAAACTGAGATGCAACTTTGAGGCTTAATTTCTCCAAAATGATACAGTAAAATTGTTTGATAATGACTGTGGAAGTAGCCAGGGTGGTCCTGAAGTCACCTGTACCAAGTATTGCCAGAACTTATGGGCCAAAGTCATGTTATTGTACAGTAAAAATGGAGTATAAGGCATTTTTCCTGTTTAAAAAAAACTGAGATGCAACTTTGAGGCTTAATTTCTCCAAAATGATACAGTAAAATTGTTTGATAATGACTGTGGAAGTAGCCAGGGTGGTCCTGAAGTCACCTGTACCAAGTATTGCCAGAACTTATGGGCCAAAGTCATGTTACTGTACAGTAAAAATGGAGTATGAGGCACTTTTCCCGTAAAGAAAAAAACAAAAAAAACTAGAGATGCAACTTTGAGGCTTAATTTCTCCAAAATTATACAGTAAAATTGTTTGATAATGACTGAGGAAGTAGCCAGGGTGGTCCTGAAGTCACCTGTACCAAGTATTGCCAGAACTTATGGGCCAAAGTCATGTTATTGTACAGTAAAAATGGAGTATAAGGCATTTTTCCTGTTTAAAAAAAACTGAGATGCAACTTTGAGGCTTAATTTCTCCAAAATTATACAGTAAAATTGTTTGATAATGACTAAGGAAGTAGCCAGGGTGGTCCTGAAGTCACCTGTACCAAGTATTGCCAGAACTTATGGGCCAAAGTCATGTTACTGCACAGTAAAAATGGAGTATAAGGCTCTTTTCCTGTTTAAAATTCATAAGGCCCTGTTAGGTAGGTACACGGGAACACACACACACACACACACACACACACACACACACACACACACACACACACACACACACACACGGGGGAACACACGCGCGCGCGCGCACACACACACGGGAAAACACACACACACACACACACACACACACACACACACACACACACACACACACACACACACACACACACACACACACACACCTTGCCTTTGTATTATCCGCGTCTTACTTTGAAAACCGGAAGTCATCTCGCTTGGTTCTGAACTAGCGTTAGCTTCGTCAGTGGACTCGGAGAATTTACCGTAAGTTCTATGATACGGGCGCAGTTCAAATGTTTGTGCGGCTGGCTTGACTCCGCGAGGAAGAACGACGGCTCACTTGACCGCAGTAATAAACTAATAGGCTACTATGATTTTAAAAACGTTGACAGTTGTTGTTTGAGACTGAGTTATTGGATCTATTGGACTATAGCACTATTCTGTCCGTTTCTTAAGAAGATAAGACACTGTGCTTTACCTTTATTTTAACTCTTGCCTAAAACCATTCATGATCTATTCTATTCTATTCTATTCTATTCTATTCTATTCTATTCTATTCTATTCTATTCTATTCTATTGTGGTTAAATATAATGTTTCCAGATTCTGCAGCCTTGACATTATACGCTCCTTGGTCTCCAGGCTGTAATCTCCAAGTTTTGGCACGTGCTCCGCGTAGACCGGAGAAGACTGTGCGCGAACGGCACGCGGACAGATGTGCCTGCCTCCCTCCTCCTCTTCCCCCCTCCTCCCCCTCCTCCTTTGAGCGGCTCCCGCGCCGGGATGATTGACACGGAGCAGTTCACAGAGCCAATCAGAGAGCGCTCCGCTTATTTGCATAAAGTGGCCGCATGCCATTGGCCTGGTGTGTGCTGCTGCTGCAAACCGCCTCGCGTGCCATTACAGATGTCCTCTCCTTGGAGGCGCGAGAGGAGTCTCAAAAATAGATAAAAATGTGTGGGCTGTTTGTTTTCATGTCGAGCCAAGAGAAGGGTTTATGCTTAAAACAAATAAACATTGTTGTTATTAGTCACAGCGGGCCATTTACAACTCTGAGAGGTGGGCACACGTTTGAAGAGAAAAATACATACACGTTGTGGGTTTATTTTGGGATGCACACAGCAGCGACCTCCCACTTTATTCCTATATTACTGCAATGACTATATGCATATTTATACACAGCCATAAATAAGCCTAATTAATCATCACTTGTTTTAATTAAAACACAGATTTGTAGTTCGTCCTCAGTCAGAAATGGGATAGGCCACTGGCTGCACCGTAAAGAAAAATAAAAAATAAAAAAAACTTTATCAGTGCACACTCCACATTCTTCCCGTAGCTACACACAAACACACCAGCAGTGTAGCACTTTTAACGAGCAAGAAGCAAAGTTGGAGGCAAACATCGAGCCCCCACCACCACCACCCCTCCTCCTCCTCCTCCTCCTCCTGCCGCCTTATCACTTCACAGCCCGGCCGCCGCTGCTGCTGCTGCTGCTGCTCTCGCTCCGCTTTGTTGTTTGTCCCTGCAGGGCTGATTGAGCAGCGCGTGACTGACGGCCCGCGGGGGTGTTGTCCAATCAGCGCTCTGCCCCGCGTCCAATGGGTGAGTCCTCTCTGCGATTGGCTGAGGCGAGTGTGGGAAAGAATGCAGAGAGGGTTTCACACGAACTGGGAGCACGCGAGCCGTCTATAAATACCGCCGCTGGCTCGTGGCGGAGAGCAGAAGCGGAGGTTCGCTCGCGCGGTGTAACACACGCTCCTGCGCTCAGGTGACAGATCTGTGATAACAAACGCAAACCGATCGGTGGACTCAACTGCCAGGCAGTGCAGCGGCTCCCAGTGAATTTCTGAAACTTTTTTTCCTTCAAAACATTAAATCTCCCAGCGGGTTTCCACAAAAAGGATTTACTTTGTTTACGCCTTTTTCTCCGGTTTGATCAACAATGCCAGCTGACACTATGGAAAAGCAGACGGCATCCCCGATTGCCGGTGCCCCTGCAAACGGATCACACACACCGGACAAACCGAAAAATGCCAGCGAGCATAGAAAAGTAAGGATTGTTTTTGTTTTTTTGGTTTTTACATTTTCATCTCTATTGGGCCTTCTTAAAATTGCATGAGTTTGTAATAAGTGCACATGTTTATTTTTATAAAGTGACATTACATCTGTTCTGTGCCTGCTGAACAGGAACTTATGGTAGAATTGTTTATTCTTTGCAGTCATCCAAACCCATTATGGAAAAACGCCGGAGAGCAAGAATTAACGAAAGCCTTGGACAGCTCAAGACACTCATCCTGGACGCACTAAAAAAAGATGTAAGTCAAGATGAATGTTGATGCTTTCACACATCATCTCCACTGTGATTTATGTCGTTTTAATGGGTACTACCTTGAATGCAAACTCAACTTTTTATTTTCTTGTTGTCTCCCCACAGAGCTCCAGACACTCCAAGTTGGAAAAAGCAGACATCCTAGAGATGACAGTGAAGCACCTGAGGAACCTGCAGCGCGTACAGATGAGCGGTAAGTTTTCTATAGAAGTGTGTCAGAGACATTATGAGGTCAATGCGTAGCTGCTGAAAGTCACGAAGCTCCAAACGCGTCTCTAATATGCTGTTTTTTCTCTCTCTCTCTCTCTCCTCCCCTCAGCAGCGCTCTCAGCAGATGCCACCGTCCTGAGTAAATACAGAGCCGGATTCAACGAGTGCATGAACGAGGTCACCCGCTTCCTGTCCACCTCCGAGGGGGTGAACACGGAGGTGAGATCCAGGCTCCTGAACCACCTGTCCAGCTGCATGGGCCAGATGATGTCCATGAACTACCCACAGCAGGCCCCGTCCCAGCAGGCGCACCTGGCCCAGCCTCTCCATGTGCAGCTCCCCTCCACTCTGCCCATCAGCGGCGCCGCCATGAGCTCCAAACTCAGCCCCGCCGAGGCCGTCTCCCCCAAGGTCTTCGGTGGGTTTCAGCTGGTGCCCGCAACCGATGGACAGTTCGCCTTTTTGATCCCTAACCCGGCCTTTGCCTCCGCCACAGCCCCCGTCATCCCCCTTTACACGAACGCAGGAGTGCCCGTAGCGGTGAACGCCAGCCCGGTGCACGGCAGCTCAGCGCCCACAGCAGCATCTCCAGTCCACGGGATGACGTCCTTTTCCGGGGGCTCTCAGGCGGTCAGTCCGGTGGGGGTCAGCACCGGCTCGGAGAGCAGCGAGCCCGTGTGGCGACCCTGGTAGCTGGTCGGTGGACAAGAGACTCATTTGAACCCAGTTTGCATCACTTTTTCCAGTTCTGACATTAAACTGACTGCACACACAACTGTTGCTGGGGTTGAAGCTGTGACTTTTCCCGCTGTGGAATGGCAACTAACCACTTATACCCCCTCCTTAGTTCTCATTGTTTCGTTTTATGGAACAGGGGTTGTCTTTATGTGGCACATGTTTTGAAAAAATATATATATAGTTTATTGTCTGATTCCAATATTTGGATGTCGGTGATAAACACCCTGTACATGCAGAAGAATTAGAGGAAACTTTTGTTATAAAGTACTTTTTATGAAAAGGTTTTTAGTTTTGTACAGAGTTGTTATGGATTGTTATACCAAAGCTGTGTTTTATATTCTTTGTTGTTTTGTGTTGAAAAGAAAAAAAAACCTGAAGTTGGGTGATGGCCCATTGTTTTAATAAATTACTTTTCAGAAATGAATGCCTTGTTCACAGCCTGTTTCTATTGTTGCACTTAGGGGGTGGAAAAGATTATATGCAACAAAATGCCTTGCATACAATCTTTGTGGCCGTGCGTAAAAGACACATATAGGCTATAGGTGCAGCAGGAGAATGTGACTTATGAACATACTCACAACTGTAGCCAAAATGAAGCTGCAAACCATGTTTATGTTCCTAATATAAACTCCAAATATCAATGAATCTACTAAATTTTAAGTGGCCACCTTGTCACCAGTTTGGCGGGAGCTTCTTACATCTGGCTCACTGCAGAATGGTTCAGGGGGACAATGGGGGTGTATTTTTCTATTGCTATAAAGGTAATTAAAAGTTTGAAAAGAGTCTCATCCTGTATGCAGCGGGAGCTTTAAGAAGTCTTAAACCCTATTCATGAGCCTGGGAAATGCGCTCAGGGGTTAATGTCACTAACAGATTGCCTCAGTGAAAGGAGAATATGGAAGGATCCTCGCTTCCTTTTGTGCGTCAATTGTTCAGTTCTACTCCCAGAGGGCCTACACCTCTATAAAGGAGAAAACGAGGGAACTTTGATGGCAGGGGAGACCTGATGGAGGTCGGGCAGATGAAGGTTATAGAAGAGAGAATAAGCTCGACATGATCATCTGCACTGCAGCTTGCTTTATGTGGTTGCACATCTGGCCAGGTGCCTTCTCTGTCACAGCGTTCACACTCATGCGAATTAAAGCTCTGCCTCTCTTTCTCTTCCTCCTGCCCCTGTTTATCTCTGAGTGTAAACTTATCTTCCTCCTGTGTGTGGGGCGCGGAACTGAGGGCACAGTCTCTGTGTCGGGCGGCGTGGCGCTAGCCATGTGTCAGCCACTTGCAGTCAGTGGGCCCCTTTACTTTGGATTAGGTTACAGCCTGGTGACCGCCGGTCAAAACCCCTCAACATTTAATACTCCACCGGCGCGTCGTGGGTGCGCACGGCTGGCGCAGGCCAAAAGTAATCTCACTCCAGCACAAAGTAGCTATAGGATAAACAATCTCAGCGTTTTCTTCTGTTCAAAATATTTCGTTCGCATCTCCTACGCAAATCCACAGAAAACTGTTTGTTTAGGAGTTCCATATTTTGATTTAATATCAAAAAGTAAATATATAACAGTGTAAAATTCATTATTTATACTTTTATGTTATTGTTACAGTGTGTGCCCAGCAAGAAATCAGTGAGCCTATTGCAATAACATTAAACACGTGTCAATTGGGAATTTCTCTCTTTGAACAAAATTAAAAAGTAAAAAAGTAGTTTTTTTTGTTTCTTTTCTATTTCTTTCTTTCTTTCTTGGCCTACGTGACTTGTGACGGGTGTTTTTGCACTGATAACTCGCGCAACTCCTGATATTCATCTTTCTTTTACAGTTGAATTCATTTACTAATTCTTGTAGTTGCGTTCTCACTTTCAACCTGGTGAGAGCCGTGTGCCCTGCAGATGACACCTTCGCTAAATGGCACACTGAAAAACCCACTCCCGCTGACGCGCAGACTGCTTCCTTTTGCAAGGAGGCATAACTGAAACACCGGTTGGCACCTCGTGTGGGTTCTGCGGTTCTTCCTACTGCCTTAGTGTCTGAGTTAATAGTTCAGAGGTGCCTTTGTGGAGCTGAGGTCGTGAGAACCAAGCGAACTAGACTGCCTGTGGCCGGGCACAGCGCCAGTCAGTAAATCCCCACTGGCTTGCCAGGTCGTGCAGCCGCTCTGCGGAGGTGAGGAGGCAAACACACAAACGCGTGGCCGCCGAGACGCACAGCCCGGCCCGGGATCGCGGTGGTGTGGGACTCGGATGATCCAGCAGTATGCACTTGAAGAAGAAGTTGACTGAGTCCATCCTATTTTTACATGGCAACAGTAAGGCTGTTAGAGTTCCTTCTTCTGTAGAAATGTATGTAAATCTCATCTCCACACTGTTTGCACATGCAGAAGAAGCTCAGCGTCACCGGTGTAGCATAATAACAGGGACCTTGATCAATCTGTTGATCAGTGTCGTAGGCTACATACTATATCCAGGTGTGTTAAATCCACTTTTGCGCATTACTATTACTGTGCTCCAGTTAATACAGGGGTCAGAATGCACAGGCTGCATCAGTGGGGAAATTTGGATCATCACAGAATAAAACGAAACAGGCGGGAATTCCTCTGGTGATGAAAAGGATTCCTGCAGAGGGCTGAATGTCCCTCGGGGATCTGCGCCATCATGTCCCTCGGGAGAAGTCACCATTGAAGGGGGGAGTAGGGGTCATCAGAGGAGCCACAAATTATCATTCTCATTAGCGACTGAATGGAGGAACGCGCGCACAACTTTGCCGCCAAACTTTTAACATCAGTTCTCCCTCCAAATTCACAATTGCTTTAAGCTGTGTTTGGCCAGTGCTTCTTTTCATATGCATTTTATTTATTTATTTATTTATTTTATTTATCTTTTTATCAGTGAATGTCACATCCTCTATGCAGGGTGGCAGCAACAGTAGGTACACAAAGGGGGCATCTTTTTCTCTTACACATTTTAATCCACAAAGTAAGGACACCATGCAGACACCCTTAATTAATACATAAACACGTTCCCTCTGTCAGTTTTTAACTTAACTGAAACAAGGAAGTCAGGCAGGAGTAAACCAAATTATTTGTCTGTGTCACTATAGATGTTCTGTTTTTTTTTTTAAAGGCTTCACTTTGTGGTTTAGGATGATCAGTTGACTAAAGATGTAGAAATAGCCCAGTTTGACACCACAATGACTCAGAAGGATGATTTAATTTTTAGAGTTGTCCTTACTGCCTCTGAAACCAACACAGCCTGTGCCACAGAGAATGTTTTCATTGCAACCAAGGACACAATCAGGTGATTTCCTCCTCAGTTAATTTTACCCGCTGTCCATTTTACAAAGATTCCCTCTGTCAGGACTCAGGAGATGTAGGCTATAGAGAGGCTACGTGAAGTTATGATTACAATTCACCCCAAGCAGTTGATCACCTCAAGGACAAATGGTTGGTTTTGCACAGAGCTCTGACAGTTGTTTTCTGAATGAATAGGCCAGCCTGTTTACCCTGCTAGGGGATTGTTTGAGAGCTCCTCCGCTCTGACTTTCTCATGGATGACATGCTATATTTGCTCCTCAAACTGAAGACGCTGCAAGCTATGAGGACAGAAGGAAATGTTCTGCATGCTTTGGCTGCAGGTTCTGGTAAAGGGAAAGGCGGGGCTGGAGAAGGCATGAGGTATGAAGTGTGTCTATGTGCCAGTCTGTGTGTGTACTGGACACTCCTTGCACCTGTTTTCTTGAGAATCAGACAGGGGTGATAGGGAGAGGAGGAGAAGGACGAGGAGGCAGACAGATGGGCCAAGAGGGGTGGGAACACGACAAAAAGTAGGTGTTGAAACTCAGGAAAGTATGAAATGGTTCCCTCAAGTGTGTGATCCAACAGTGACACCTCCGTAGCTGTTTGTCTTGAGGGGCGTTGGGGCAAATGATATAAGCAGCAACACGAGAGATTAAGTTGTCAGATTCTGAATTTATTCTTTAGCGTCACCTCACATTTGACTCCTTGACACCTTATTAACAGGTGTTCACTTTTTATATTCTAGCCGTACTCGCCTTCCTCCTCCCACTGCCTGATCTTTTTTGGCTCCCTCCAAGCATCCATCCTGTCTCTGTATTTATAGCAAGGGACCACTTATCCCTGGGACTGGGTGTGAAGTGCTGGGTGTGTACAGATGGAGGAGGTGAGGCGGGGCGGGCAGACGCAACGGGATGCGTCAAGCCTGATCAAATATCACAAGATCCGGGTGCCGCGTTGATCCTCGCCGCTTGTCTGCAGAACGTATTTCTGAGGCCAGGTTTGGCTTTTCAGCAGCTTCTACGGTTTCAAGACATGAGGCCTGTGCATTATAGTCTTTGCAACTGGTGCAGATTCCACCAGAGAAAGTAAAAGGTCCTCTTGACAGGGCTAGAGGTCAACATGCACAGTGCTAGGTGGCCTTGAAGGAACCTTTCCCTTACATATGAAGACATTTTTTATTTATGTTTTATCCACTGAGGGGGGGGGGGGTTCCCCTGCAGCTTCGGCAGCTGTTGCTCTATTTTAGCTCCGGCTGAGGATTCAGTAGCCATAGTCTCAGAGGTAAATACTATCTAACAGTGAACAATTAAATGTTCTGTTTATTCTCGGACCAAACAAATCATTTAGTGTTAATTGAAATACCATGAGAGATGTTACATCATGAATGTAGACATACTCTGCAGAGCGTGTAGGTGTGCGTGTGCATGTGTGTGTGTGTGTGTGTGTGTGTGTGTGTGTGACTCATCCTGTGTCACCACATGCCCAGACTTGTCCCCAATTTGACACTTGAGAACCCTATGCACTGATCTGTCTCATATTTCTAAGATGCCACCGTCTGTTGTTTGTATGATGTATTTCTTCTTCCGTGTGTGTGTGTGTGTGTGTGTGTGTGTGTGTGTGTGTGTGTGTGTGTGTGTGTGTGTGTGTGTGTGTGTGTGTGTGTGTGTGTGTGTGTGTGTGTGTGTGTGGCGTGTGGCGTGTGTTTGTGGCGGGGGGTTGGAAACAGTGTAAATAAGTGTACACATTTGCATTGTGTGGTTGGGTGGCAGTGTGAGAAAGAACGTTTGACCTGTTTCACTGAATCGTGTAAGATAAAACAATATCTTTCGCTGCCACACTGACCAGCATTGTTAACTCATAGCTCTGATCTGTTTTTAGAGAAGGGGGTTTTTCGTGTTAGTAATTTATTTTCAGTCCTGGCTGTATGCACCTTCTCTGGATTTGACATTTGTACAAGTCACAACGTCACTAGTGTAATTAATAACATTAGCAAAGACAACCCTCCCTTTGACCACTTCAATGAGCCACACCAGTCAGCAGTTGTACATAATATCAGAGCCTTGGAACTGATCAGTCATTATTAATGATATTAGTTACATCTGTGTGCTTCATTATTGAGTCTGCTGTGGAGAGGTTCACTATCTTCTTTATTTGCAAACTATAAAAAATGTTGTAAGTTGTCATCCAACAAACACACGCTGAACATGGCTAAATATACAACTTCTCTTTCTATGCATATCATTTGTGACCAGCAGCTTTGGTGTGTGTGTGTGTGTGTGTGTGTGTGTGTGTGTGTGTGTGTGTGTGTGTGTGTGTGTGTGTGTGTGTGTGTGTGTGTGTGTGTGTGTGTGTGTGTGTGTGTGTGTGTGTGTGTGTGTGTGTGTGTGTGTGTGTGTGTATATCAAATATTAATTTTAATTTTCACTGCTGCTAGCAACAATCTTTGAAGAGCCATTGTTTGATAAATACTATGTTTTTCATATGGAAAGAAAAAAACATTCAGAGGAAAAAAATAATTATTCGTGACCTTATTAGCGTTCTCACCCACTACTGTTATGCAAATCTTGAGTTCACTATGATAAACATTTGCTGGTATTGACTTTCCAGCCAGGTACTATCAAACCCCTGCAGAGGAAGAGGACGCTTCAGAGTGATGTCATTAAAGCAGTGCCAGTCAAACCTGAAACAGTGCAAAGCAATGTAGAAAGCATGACTGGGATATGTTTAGCTTTGAACAACATGTTCATTTGAAGTCGGCAACAGTTTCATCATCACTAATCACAGATCAGATTTGGTGGCCTGCGGTTATTCAAGCAGTTTTATGATCTTCAGGCTATTGCTGGCTTCTCCCTTGAACACGGCATCCACCCATGCAACCCTGTAATGTCATGTTTTAAATGTTTTAGATGTCATTTTTCTTTGTCCCTCCATGTTTTGTTGTTGTTCGACAATGTCTGGCTGAAATTCATCAGTCCTCTCAAGAAGGTGTGTTCCAGTGAATTATTCATCTCAGAACCCACAGGTTTCAGTTGAGTCACTTGGTCTCTGCCTCTTCAGGTGCAAAGTTAGCTTCTTCAGCATTTTCCTACCACAGTGGAAGAAGCACTGGGAAACTCATATTCCCTGCAACAAATGAAATACATACAAACAAGTTTGAAAGAAGGATATTCTACTCTGGGAGGTGATGAAAAGTTTTCTTTCCTGTGTGCTGAGACCTGTGGTCCTCTCCAGACCCTGGCTAAACAAGGTGGTGACAGCCACACAGTTGCAAGAGCATTATCACTTTAGCACTGTAGAGAGGGGGGCATTGTCCCCTAAACAGGATGTCCTGGTGTCTGGTCTCATCTCATATGTGCTGTCCTTTGTGTGGGTCTCTGTGTGTGAACACTGGGGCAAATCCTTAAAGCAGGTGTGACCAGCATTTGAATCAGTGCCATCACCCTTTTTTAAATGTTGAACTCTTGCTTCCCTTACCCTGTCAGTAGATTTTAACTTGTTTTTTCCGTTCCTTACCACAATTTCTACCCACTTATAGAAAGTGATGGAAAATGTAGTGTAGGGTATGAGTGTGTACATGTGTGTGTGCGTGTGTCAGTGTATTTGCACTGCTTGTGGTGGGGAGCTGGAGTTATGAGATGAGCCCTTATCCTTTTTTTCTCCTTTTCTTTATTCTTCCCTCTCCGTCTCTTTTCATGCCCTGGGAAGGTAAACACTCATCCTCTTTGCCCTTGTTTTCTTATGGTAACTGTTGAACAGTGTGTGCTCCACTCGTAGTTTTATTGCTTGGATTGTCATGCAAGAGGCAGGGGAGACAAGTGTCAATAAGTGGATGGGCTCATTCCAAACAAATGCGCCC